>NW_007726194.1:881566-885903 GCF_000696425.1 Galeopterus variegatus | reverse complement strand
CTCCCGCCGAGGGTTCGGATCCCACATACAGACCGGTTCCCGCTCACTGGCTGAGCGAGGTGTGGGCGCAGCACCGAGGGTTGCGATCCCGTTGCCGGTCCTGGTCCGGTACGGGCGCGACACTGAGGGTTGCGATCCGTTGCCAGACACGGAAAAAAAAAATTATGAGTTAAAGCATAATAAAGGTAAGTGTAGTGTATTGAATTATGTCCCCTCAAAACTCCCTGAAACTTGAATTGTGTCCCCCAAGTTTTATGTATTAGAAACTTACCCCCCACTGTGACTGTTAAGAGGGTAGGGAATTCTATTATGGTAATTGAAAGATAGGGCCTTGAAGAAGTGATTAGATTGTAGGACCACGCCATAGTGAATGGATTTAAAATGGTGGTCAGGGGCATGGTTCTGAGGGTTATAAAAGAAGAGGAGAGTCTGTCTCTTTCTCTCTCTGCTTCCACCATCTTGAAATGTGAGACTCCTGGGTACTGTTGCCACCGCCAGATGGAATTTGGACTTCCCAGCCTCAGAAATTGTAAGCAATAAATTGTGTTTTCCTTTATAAATCACCCAGTTCCCATGTATTTTGTTATAAGCAACAAAAATGGACTAATACAGTAAGGCAGGGATCATCTATTTGCCCACAGCTGACCTGTAAAAACACTATGAAGATACTTTTGTTATGCTGTAAACATTAACTGAGTTAATGACACATGCTCAGAATAGTACCTTACTCAGGAAACATTTAGTAAAATCCCAGGGAGTTTAGAAGTGGCCATGTCAGAATTTTACAGATTTATGTTATGTTTTTCCCTTCAATATGCTATCCTTTAAAAATTGCTCATCCGTTCAGAAAATATTTATTGAGCTCATAGATGAACCAGGTATGACTCCATGTCCGTGGGAAACAGAGGGCAACAAGACACACAAGGCTCTGAATTCAAGGTTCTTGTACTCTAGCAAGAACAGAAAGGAAGAAGAAGGGAATCGATGCAAAAGTAAAATAAACAAACAAGATAGCAAACATGCTGTTTTTTGTTTATTCTCATATTCATATGTCATATTCTCCAGCCAAATGATACATTATACTGCTATACTTTGATCAAAACTATGCACAGAATGCTTTCTGTTTTATTTACGACTGTATTTTTAGAGTTGAACATTTGTTCAGAATGTTTTGTCTCATCTCACCAATTTCTTCAGGGAATGAACAAGGAATCACTCCTGGACTTTGTATAATTATCCTATACATGGGATTTTGCATCATCCTTCTTCATCCCGGCCCCCTAAACCCAGGGGCTGATATATGGCTTAAATAAAGAATGCTCCTGACTTAGCACTCAGCTGTTGTTTCTGGAATCTGACAGTTTTCATGAGATTTGTTACAAAAGGAGCTTTTCACTACAAGAAAGTGTCAGTGTCAATCACAAAACTGTAGATTTGACCATTATCTCCCTTCTGGATTTCAACCATTAAAAGAGTTAAACTAATACTATAATTCGCTTCCTGAGGAACTTTGGAAATGATGCTTCAGCATGTAGCAATCTAGCCATCCATCTTGCTTCCATTCCCATCGTTAATGTTTCTTTTAATCCATGAAAAGTATTTTCTTCAATTTGGTTTTGTTATGTTGATACTTAAGGCTTTTTGATAGGGTTATTAATTCATATGCCTTGATCATTTGTTGTTCTTACAGTCTTTGCCATAATTTGTAACTCACAATGTTTTATTTTCCTGCTCCACCAAAACTGGGGATAGACACAGGGACATGCCATGCAAAGTAGATCGTGGTGGGGCAGAAGAATGAAGAATGAAAAACAACAGATGAATTAACATTTCAAGTTCTGGGTGTCCACCCTCCTCCCCAAACTGATTGAAACTCATTAGTTTTAAGAACTAAAATTCATATCCTTGACCAGAAGCACTTAAAACACCTGCCAAAGCATCTTTACCTTCCCCTGTGTGTACTTGCTCTAAATAATGTTCTTTGCTGATGCAAAAATCTCCTAAGTTAGAAAAATAAGCTTATTAAAACAAAAATGATGTAAAGATTAAAATCAGACACAGATGGGGTATGAGTTAGTAGACCTTATCTCAAATCTCAGTATGGAGAATCCTCTGCCACTAAACGAACTCTACGAGGTCAGAGTAGCCACAATATGGCAGCACAGTCACCCACTGGAAACTCACAGGAAATGAGCCACAGAGTCAGAGAATGATGACACTCGTTCAACTAGTGTGGTGGTTACCAACAGGGAGGCAGGTTAAGCAGTAGAACCTTTCATTTAAGTGAAACAGGACATAAAACTCTCAATTTTAACAAATCAATAGCAGAGCTGCTGGGCTTGAAAGGCCCAGAGTCCTCACTGCCCACGCCACACACCATCATCAGAGGCATCACTTCTACCCAGAACCCTAGGGCTCCTTAGAGCACAAGTTTAAAAATGCACTGATCTAACCTAATTTCATCATTAAAAATTCTTCAGAGGAAACTGAGGCACAGAGATTAACTGTGATCCGTGGACACAGAGCCAATACACTTAAATTAAATAGCCATAAATTTTCCTAGAAGAAACCATGTTGTCTTTTCCCAAACGTATAATATTTATGTTCTAAGATTATGCCCTTTTAGTAGAATGAAGTTAGTATAATCAGTGTGCCAAGCAAAATTTAAAAGTGTGTCCCAGGTCAAATAGTGACCACTAGCAAATAAGGACATCTAAATGATACCCTTAGACACCCAGCTTGGAGAAAAACAAACATGCATTCTGTAAGTTAAAGTTTCATGGAATGGTTCTGCATTGAAAACAGCAAAATTGCAGTACGGGATTTTTTTTAGCTACTATACATAAATGTGTCAGGCACAAAACCAAGCCACTCTAAAATAATGTGAAATCCATTCAGTTTTAAGTACGGAAAAATACAGCAGCACTTGTGTGAGGTGTGGGAGACACGTAACCCCCAAATGTGCTCTTTGGGTTAGTAACTTGAACTAGGAATTCACTCAAAAAGTGTGAGAAGCCTACAAGAGTGTTGAGCAAAAGACATTGTGAGACACATTTGATATAATAGTCATATGAATAACAAACTGTCACATCAAACTTTTCTGAAACGTGGGAACACTTTGACACTTCATATTTTTAAAACTGACATTTTGATTCATTACTGTAAATAGCACTTTGGGTTAAATATTGTGACAAGGAACAGATCATATATATATATATGTACATATATATGCACTCTATATATTACATGTGTATATTTTTTCTAAGTCTGTAACATTTTATAATATACAAAACCTTTTCCTACAGTGACAGTTTGGGCTAGTATGTAAACAGGCTATTTCACTCCTAAACTACCCATTTCTTTGGAAAATATGCAGATGGGTTTTCTTTATTCCAAAGAAAGTCGACAAAGCAGAGGAATCTCAAGAGTAACAGGATGACTTCTAAACAGATTCTGAATAAGCCTGTGAATTTACAGCAAAGGATTTTATAAGGGTTGTTTTTACTTACCGCACCTGAGTTCCTAAATCATTGTCGCAAACATACATAAAACACCTCCCTTGTCTTCAGGGTGCTCCCAATTTACTTGGGGAAACAGACACACACACACACACACACACACACACACACACACACACGAAAGCACACGTTTGAGGCAAGAAAGGTGGAAAGTGATGCTTTTTTGTTCTTTTCCTTTGTGCATCAATTATAATAAATAACATGTTTCCAGGGCCACTGTTCATAGTAAACTGATTAAGCTGAATTCAGCAAAGTATGGATATTAATGGGGGCTGAAGAAATTCAGAAAGTTTGCAAGAATGCGCAGATTCCCAAGACAAACTTTCTTCTCAGAGAACACATAAAGATAGTGTTTGGTTTCCATTTAACACCAAATAATCATTTTCTAACTTCCCTCTTCACCTGCAACTCTAAAACAAACCCTAAAATATCCATCCTTCCCCCCCAAACATCCACGTTTCAATTTCAGTAATTTTCTTTGGTAATTATAAAGTTCTTATGTACTATCAAAGTATAGAATACTTTATAAAAAGACCACAAGCTCATCACACACAGATACACACACACATACAAAATACAGAAATAAACCCGCACGCATACTTGTCATATGTGTTCAACTTTCTCTCTGGACATTATGCCATTATTATTCTACTCATGCTCCTCCTTAAACACCTGGAAAGATACAAAAAGGAAACATGAGATCTATATATAACAAGATATTATGCTCACTACAAATCAGCTTTGCCTCTGTACTGAAATTTAAATTAGGCAAAGGTTTCTCTCTGAGCACGTACATAAAAAAGACTGTTCCACAAAAAA
>NW_007726194.1:815180-880352 GCF_000696425.1 Galeopterus variegatus | reverse complement strand
CTGTTTCAAACTGAGGCTTCATCGTTATTTTCCCAAACTCTTAAGTGGATAGGATTCAACCTAAAAAGGTTGGAAACTCCTCAAAAGAAGGCTGAACCATTGTCAACAAAACAAGACCTCTTCTATGAGTACTGGGGAAGAAGAGAAGTAACACTACAATATTTGGGGAAGGATGATCTAGACACAAATCGAATCTCCACCACTTATTCCTTGAGGTGAATTTCAGCAGTCACAAGACTCCCGTTTCTTCATTGTAAAATGGAGAAAATAGTAGACAATATATTGGGTTTTATAAAAATTAAATAAGAATATACAAGAATTCTTAACAGAATCTAAAATGGTGAGAACACTGTTTTCCAAAATCATAATTTAGCAACTTTTACCAGAAATTAATAAAAAGTTTAAGAAGACCTCTGAATTTAACTAAGTTCAACTCAACAAGAATTTACTGGATGCTCATCCTATGTGTTTAGGGCTCTGCCAGGTGCCATAATTGAAAGGCAGGGTGGGAAAAAAGAGGAAGGGGGAAAGGGCCATCTATGTCAAGATTCCTATCCCCGAGGACCCTGTAATCTTGTGGAGGAGACAGCATTTCACATATGAATTACCAGAAGAATTCTGGACATTATATAATAGAGTACAAAAAATGTATGGTACCAGCAATAAATGGCTCTTATGGGAGTCTTAGGTGAGGTGTTATGTGAGGTCAGGAAAATGTTCAGAGCAACAGAGAACGTGACATTATTTTTTCTCTGCCCCTTTAAGCATCCACTTCTCAATGAACCAATCTGTGGAATCTGATGGAAAAGCCTTGCCCAGAAGAGTTCTGCAGGTGGGCACTGCTGTGGCACCTTGGGCATTGACACTGGGCATCTTATCCCCCTCGTTTTCTCCTTCCTTCCTGCATGCTGAGGTACATAACCTTTCTTCACCTTCTCTGCCTCCTCCTAGGAACAGCAGGATGCCCAGGCCTGTCCATCCACAGCCCCTTCAGGGCTGACGAGGGTGCTCAGGCAGGGATCAGTGTGGCACAGCTGGAACATCACAGGGCTGGGAACCAGGAGACCTGAGTTCCCACCCCAGCCTTGTCCCTACTTCACTCTGTGACCTTGAGCATGTCACTTCCACTCAATGGGCCTCTGTATACTCACACATTAAAAGAGAGTAGAGGATATTTAAAAGCCCTTCTTGCTCCTAAACATTCAATGTCCGTGTCCTGACATAGTTTCCAACAGTTTCCAAGTGACAACTGGGAGCTCACCAGTCACACACCTCCTCAAGAGTCACTGACATGACCACATCAACAGTTTCTATTGTGGGGAAGGTCAGGGACTCCTTCAGAAAATAGCTGATCTAAACAGAGCCCAAGAAGTGCCATGGCAACACTGCTTGTGAACTGCCAGAGGTAGGGAGGAAAAGCAGCCAATATGCATGCACGGCTGCCACGTTTCAGAACAGCACTCAAACCTCGTTAATATCAGCTTGCTTAATACCGAGTCCCACAGATCATACACTATTTTTGCTGTGTATTTAACAGATTTGTGTATTGTTTTCCCTGCCAGCATTTGCACAGTCCAGTACAGAGGACTCTGCCATTGGAAAGCCTTCAGGACCTTAGGCTACCGGGTTAATTCAGGAGAAGGAGGAAGAGGGAGAAGCAAAAGAAATAGAAAAAAAATGAATAAGCAGAAGAAAAAGATACTCGCTGGGGTCACGGTTAGCTAGAGGAGAGTATAAGATGCAACATGAGCAAGTAAAAGTCAATACTGCAAACACTCAACAATGAGGCACCCAAGTCCCAGGTCTCCAAAGACTCAGAGATGTATATATGAAGAAGAGAGTGGGAGAGTTGAGTCCTTCATTATACTCAGCCGACCACAGGCCCACCCACCCCAATTTTGATCACAACCTGTGCTTATTTTCACTGTCCCCACAATCCATGCCTCTTAGAACAGCTGCACATGCCACTCTGCAGAGCCCTGCCTGTGCCCATATTCTACAAAGTAAGCACCTACCCATTATGGAGGGCCTTTCAGAGCTTCTAGGCAAGGGCTTTACCAAATATCCTGTTTATAAATGTCTCCCTCACATAGGAATGGTAATTCTAGCTTTTGATGATTGACCGAACTAAACTATGTGAAAGCACTTGTCACAGGGCCTGCCATAGAGGATACCCAAGAATATCTGCTTGTTTCCATCTGTTTAATATAGCAGCAGTGCCACCTTTATTCCTAATGGTCTCCATAGAAAGAAGGAGTCCCGCCTTGGCCTGCTGAGTGGTAATCAGGGACTCAGGCACAAACCATCTCTCCGGTGCTTGGTCAGATGTGGGTGCCATTCTCAGACGTGCCACTAACTAGGCAGATAAATTAGGGGAAGTCATTCCTTCCCTTGGGTTTTTCTTTTCCAGTTCTGAAATTTTATAAGCCCATCTCTCCGGTGCTTGGTCAGATGTGGGTGCCATTCTCAGACGTGCCACTAACTAGGCAGGTAAATTAGGGGAAGTCATTCCTTCCCTTGGGTTTTTCTTTTCCAGTTCTGAAATTTTATAAGTCTGTAATTCTCCTATCCGTCTCAGAAAGAAGCAATAAGCAGAGGGAAAAACTGTTGAAGAACATAGCCATGTGCTTCTTTATTAAGCACTATGTCTAGGGCACCATTCCAGGAGCTACATGGAATTCAAAGAAGCAGAAAAGTGTCCTCAGATTCAGACCCCTAACAATATGTGTAAGGAGGAGGGGGAGAAGGGAGGAAACATGAAAGATGGAAATACAAAGTAAAGTTTAATTATTAAACAAAGTCCAATGCTAAGACTAGATTCCAGGGCCAATGGGTAGATAAGGAAGGCTTCCCTTGGAGAAGGGACATGTGCTGGTCCTGTCCTTCAGATAGGAGACAAGGCCCACAAGGTGAACTGGAGGAAGGAGCATTTTATAGAAGCCGGCTCTCTGCAGCAGGAGAGTCATCAGTATCTGGAATGGTTAAATATTTTATTTGTTTTATGTCTTAGATCACTTTAATATTCCATGTTTCTAGGCACTAAAGGCTAAAATAATAATGACCACCCAACTACCACCAACGTAATGCTACATGCACAGTAGGAAGAGCACTGAATTAGGGACTGGACACTTGGGTTCTGGGCCTTGCTCCATTGCCACTACTCAACTGTCAGTGTTTAGCTACATGGGATAAGAGAGCTTATAGAATTACAGCTGGAGTTCTTGAGGCTTCTTGAGAACCATCTTGTCCAAAACTCACATTCTGCAGAACTGAAGTTCACCAGAAAAGAAGCGATTTCTCTTAACTGCACTTTTCTGTGATCTATGCCCAGTTCTCTGGACATTCCCGATATGCACCTGCTTCTGGGTCCGGCCTCAAGCTGATTCTTACCTGCCGGAGATTTATTCTTCAACTCCCTGTAATATCACACTTAAGTCCAATTAATCATGTTTCAAAGCCAACAGTCCCTGGTTCTATAAGAAACTCCAGGAAGAAAAAGTTCTCCAAATTCTCTCACTCTCAAAGTGTAACTACTGCGCTCACACCTCACACTGACTCTCAACTGGCCCTGGATGGAACTCACATCCACATACCTGCCAGCTCCCCACTTCAGTTTCTTAGCAAACTACCTTGCTTGTAGATACTAAGTAAATGCTAAGTCAGGTTGGTCTGGAACCTCAGTTTTCTAGCCAAGTGCCTTCTCAAACATTGTGTGTTGCCTCTGAGCATTACAAGCCTATCCCCTAGCAGCCAAAATAGTTTCGGCCACCTCCAAATCCATCAAGCTTTTTACCAGATCAACTAAAAAAGTAGCACCAGAGAAGAGACATAAAAGAAAGGAAAGGAGAAGCAAAGGGCATGGATTACAAATTGGATAAACAGCCATGCCTGTGAGCTAAGGAGCACTTGGCATTATCATTCCAATTTTACAAATGAGAAATCTGCAGTGCAGAGATTCAATGGCTGGCCAAGAGCCTCCCAGAGTCCCTGATGGAGCAAGGAGGTCCCAGTTCTGCCACATTTGAGGGTACTGCTTTTACCACTGTAGTAAACTGTTGGATAGACAGGGTCTCAATACCTAGCCATCAGCTTGGCAGGGCCGTCCAGTCTGCTGCAGAGGATGACAGATATTTGGAAAGGAACAGACATGGTAGCTACTTACAGCAGACACTTTATACTGAGTAGACACTCGACCAGTAATGGCTGAGTGAAACCATGGCAGAAAGATTTATGAGACAGAGCTGTGTAACTCCAGAGGCAAACCGAAGCATACATCAGATGGGAATTTCTTTTTAAGTACCCTTAAACATACAAGAACTCAGATGCCAGCACACATAGTAATGGCCCCAGCCAGACAGCGAAGGCATATTGGCACCACCATAATTTGTCCATTCACCAATATGCTTCCCGAAAAACACCCATATGCTTTCTCTTAGCTTCCATATGTTTTTTTAGCAGGGAAACTAAAATATTTCATTAGTTTTGAGTAATTAATAATTACTTATTTCACAATAGTCACCCTCATTAAAAAATGAAAATAGCTGATTAAGCTGCAGGATCCTGGCTTTCAACTCAAGCTCTTTTTATTATTATTTTTTTTTTAATTCTTCCCCTCTAGGAATTGAGTAATAGAGCAAAACAGCCAAGGTGGAAATATTAGCACTGTGGGGAATGAAGAGTTACCATACACAGAGCCCAGCATTCCTCCTGACTGAGACATTGTGTCTTAATGAAAAGAACATGGACTTTGGGATCAGAAAGACTTGGAATCCAATCCCAGTTTGACCCCTTGTGAACAGTGCTTCTGAGGAAATGAAGGGCGTTGAAAAGATAAAGCCTGCTGGATCCCTTCAACCCAGTCTTCCATGTTCTCAGGGACTGACTTCACAAGCTTCCCTCCTGCTAGCTCAAGGCTTGGTACAGCATGCCCCGAGAATGCTGGCAGTGTGCCAGTCAGTGTCAGCAGGCCATGGCCAATAGCCTTGAAATTGGTCTTGGGCCTAAAAGAATACTTCTCAAACTCTAATAAGTGCATGATCTACCTGGGGATCTTGTTAAAATAAAGATTCTGATTCAGGAAGTCTGGAGTATGGCCTGAGATTTGCATTTCTAACAAGCTCCCACGTTATGCTGATGCTGCTGGTTCTCAGATAAAACTTTGAGAAGCCAGGATCTAGAAAGTACCAAAATGAAGTTAGGAAATAGAATCTATAAAATTGCGCCTGTCTCAATAGGCTGTGAAGAAGATTATCAACCACACGGACAACAGTACCTCTGTGTATTGAAAAGCACAATGGTATTTCATTTATCCTCACAATTGAGCTGTCAGTAGGGTATGGTTTCCATTTTACAGACAACAAACCTGAGACCCAAAGAAATCGAGCAACTTATCCAAGGTCATGCAACTAATAATGCTGGGCTTCACATCCAATAACCTGCTGCCTGAATTTTAGTAAGTTATGCCTCTTCTACGAGCCTCCATTTCCACATCTGTAAGGTGAAGGCGCTGCCTCTTCCAACTCTGACACTGGCTTTCACTCTCCTGGCTCCCACGCATGCTGACAGTGGGTCACCAAGCACTAAGCAATAGCTTCACACATATGGCAGTTATTACAACTTGGCAAGATCCAAATTCTAGCTGCTCACATCTGCATTTGTGCTGATCCATGCGTGGTCAGAAGTCTATCTCTGTTAAAAGTCCCACACTCGATATAACAGGGAAAAAACAACAAACAGATTCCCCAAAGCATTGAAATTCCAATTCAGTCAATCACTCAGCACGATCAGGGTACTGTGACCCTAATCACTCTTTGTCTCCTCATCTCACTTACAAAATGAAGATACGGAGACAACTAACCCGACAGAAGTTGGAAAAATAAGGAAAAACTACAAGTTATTTATAATGCATTTTATACAATTGTCCACCATTTTTTATTCTGCCTTAAGGTGCCAGAAAAGCATGTAATTAATGAATTATCACATAAGTGATTCAGGATGTGTAATTTTGTCCCTCTCTGAACTCCCACAGCACACATTCTCTGTACTCCTGTGGGGCCTATTTAACCATTTTCTACCAGGGATTTCTACGGCTTACAAACTTGTTTCATTGTGCCTATTCATTTTCAATGTTATCTCTTAAGGTATTCACATATTTTGGAGCAAATCTGGATTTAAATCTAGACTTTGTTATTTATTAGCTGTACAACTTCCAGCAAATTACTCAACTTCTCTGAGCTCAGTTTCTTCATTTGAAAAACGGAGAAAAATTACTTTCTATTCTATGAGATTAAATAAAATAATATATTAAAATGCCTAGAATTTATCAAATTCTGGGTTAAAAGTGCATTTGAGTGAATGAATGAACGAATGAAGCAAGCAGAATAAGAGTTTCAATATTAAAATATCACTCAACAGTTTGAGACGTAAATTTTCAATCACACTAATAAATGAGGCTGACACTCAGAGTAGAATAATAGGTGATTATGCGAAAAATCCAGCAGCAACAGGAAACGTATGTTACCCAACTGTCATCTCATATTTCCCACATAGAAAAACATGTTATGCCTAACCTAGGACTCATGTATGGCCTTCAGAGCATCCACAAACCTCCTGAAGTACAGATAGCATTCTCTGCAGATGTGCATTTTTCAGCTATTTCATAGATTCATCTGAGTTTACAAAAATTCCATAATCATCACCCCTACCCCCAAACACATGTGCATGCATGCACATGCGTACACACACACACACACACACACACAAAGAACTACTGCCTTAGGAAAGTACCTTGACTGAAAGGGACCTGTCGACTAACAGATATAAAGATAAAAAGTTTATTTAATAAAGCAAGGCTCAGAGATGCAAACACACTATTTAGAAAGTATGGGTAGTGGAAGTTGTAATGATAACCACCTCAAACCAAAGAAAGGGGTTCTGAATTCAAGACCTGACTTGGCAAATTTGCTGTGGGGCCTTGGGCAAATCTAAGACTTAGGAAAATCAAAGTTGGAGCAACCTTTGACATTGTCTATTCCACCTTCCTGCTCCGATCTCACAGATGGAGAAACTGAAGCAGAGAGGAAGGGCATGCTTTCACTAAAGCCATAGCTAATTAATTATAGCCAGGATTTGAACCTCGGACTCAAGAAAATAAATAAATAAAAATGATTTCCACTCTCTGAATCTCCGTACTATGAGATTCAGGCGGCATGCTTTCACTAAAGCCATAGCTAATTAATTATAGCCAGGATTTGAACCTCGGACTCAAAAAAATAAATAAATAAAAATGATTTCCACTCTCTGAATCTCCGTACTATGAGATTCAGGTACAAGCAATGCCATGATCAACTGTTACAACTTTGAATGTTGTTAGATGCCCAAACGGACTTCAGAGCGAGAAGGTGACTTGCCCAAGGTGACACAGCCAGTTGACATCAGAGCTGGGACTAGAATTACATTCTCATGGCTTCTGGCTCACATAACACTCAACACATTGCTTCCTTGCCTGAAACAATGAAATTCTGCTCAGGTAACTAAGGAAATAATTGCACTTATAACTACTGCTTCTACCTCCACTTCAAAAAACAATAACTGGTTAACTTTATTGAAGGCAGACGAAGGCTGTTTCCACCAAACTGTAACAAACAATTCACTCTGGCAATACAGACAAGTCCATGAGAATTAATTGGGTACTATTCATCCTTGCTAATGAATCACTCTGTGGAAAACAGGGATAATCAGTGGTCTACAGGAGGCCAGAAGCCTACTCTTGTTCAAGTGCAGATCTTGCCTATTAAAGAACATTAGGTATCAGCTCCAAATAGTAAACAGGGTATACTGTTTCAGATTCCATGAAGTGCAGCTTTAAATAGATTTGGTTTGGAAATGGGACAGGGAACACACCACAGTTGGTGGATCAGCGTCGAGAGCAGAGAAAAACAATGATTACACTCATTAAAAGTGGGTACCTGTTGACACATCTACTGTCAAGTCTAATTATTTATTTAAACTGTTATTCTTTCTTCATTACTGCCACTGATACCAATTATTACCACAAGATTATTTTAAATTTCTACAGCATGCCTCCAGAATATTTACTTCTCCACCCTCCAAAGGTTATCCGAGAAGTTTCTATGCTTCCCTCTCCACTAGTCCCTACCTCCAAAATATAGAGAATAGAGAGAGTGAAAGCGAGAGAGAGAGAGAGAGAGAGAGAGAGAGAGAGAGAAAGAGAGAGAGAGCATTCTTTCTCAGGAGCAATTTCTTGTAACTTGTCAAGGCTTGCTTAAAACTCCTTTTTGTAGTTTCAAGATAGATTTCAGTGGGGAAGGAGAGTACAGTTAACCACTTTTCAAAGCTTATTTTATTAATATTTAACAAGTGATATCTGGGGGAAGATTATAATAACTGCAGCTTCTAAATGAACGAGTTTGATCTGCTTCACAAAGCTATAAAAATCTGTGATAGTAGATGTCTTAGTACATTCTTTTCTGATATATTTATCCATGAAAATAATACACAGGAAAGAAGTTTTAGGAGGAGCATTTTATGGACTAAAGAGGGACTAAAAGATGGGCAGGAATCATTCCTGCATATTTTGCTACTACCTTTTTTAAAATAACCCTCTCTTCTGTAGGAATGAGAAGAAAATCTTCACAGCTCAAGTGGCTGCTATGTCTGATTTAATTATAGGAGTTTCACAGTCCATACATCACCCACTTTGTTTGTATATGAAGTGTTCTTATTTCATATATATAATGAATATTAACTTTGAAAATCATATTAACCTAACACAAAATTTCCACTCAATTCTAAACTGAACATGTCCTACAAATATGAGGCAATACCAACCACCTTCAATTTTTTCAAAGGTCTGTGATCCTTTTGCAGTTCAAGATCGTGGAAATAATATACTAAAGGAATTAACAAAATATTCAATAAACAGTACTTTAAATAATGACATCAAATCTTCTACAAAGTTACTATTCTACAAGGCCTGCAGTTATTAAGACCGTATGGACTACATCACCTCTTTTTGGCTCAGACTTCTAAAAGTTCTAAAGTTCTCTGCAGAGAACACAGCTGAGCTCACTAGGAGGTGTAGATATCAGCAGGTTAGCTGTAGAAGAAAGATCACGTTTTGCAAATTTTACAACTATGATTCTCCCTTTGAACATTCTTTTCCCATTGGCCTTTGTTTTCTTGGCAAACACAAGACAAATATACTCTTCTGCCAAAGGCCTATCTCCTTCACACTGTTCCCCCAGTAGAGTGGCATGCAGATACTATGAGTCCTGGGTTTTAAAAGACTCCAACTCATTTTCTGTGTTCTTAGGATTTTTTTTTTTTTTGTAGCCTTGGATTGTATCTTTTTGAGATGATTTGTTGGATAGCTAAGAGACAGTGACTGACCTGAGTAGTAATGTTTGGCCACTTTAGAGCCAGGTAACACTGGCAGCATAGGGTAGTGAAAATGCATTCAAGCAAGGGCAAGGAAACTAGGTAGAAAGCCTTTCTGCCACATACTAGCTGGAGATACAACAAAACAATGGGTAGGAACATCCCAACACAAAGCATATGACATGTTTAAATACTTGTTAATTCTACATCTTCCACACTGCCCAGATTTCTGTGCTTTTGGTATTAAACCTTAGGGCTAGGAACTGAAAGGGAAAATTAAATCAAGAAGACAAAAAAAAAAAAAAGGAGGGCAACTGTCTTGGCCATTTTTCATTCTTTTTTGTTGTTGTTGTTGCTCATGAAGTACTTTTATTTCTTCTACTGGGAATAAAATCAACCTCAAACATTATTGGCTTAGATGCCTATTAGCATTTCATAAACATGAAGATGCAGATCCTCTCTTACCTCAGACAGCCGACTCCTGAAATGGTCAGTGGACCCAAGGATCAGCCAACTGCAATGCTAGTGTCTGCAAATGACACAGGCAAAAGTTACTCTCAGGCACTAAGCCTATATTTATTCGTTAATAATCATAAACTCTTACATCTGTATAGTAGTTTCTTGTTGTAAAAAAGATTTTCACATTCATTTCACATTCCACCCCACAAGAACCCAATGCAGAAGCCGGAGGGATTACTCCACTTACTCCACAGGTAAGGAAACAGAAGCTCACAGAGGGACAGGAAGGACGACAAGGCAACTACCATCTCTCTCATAACTAACTTCACAAATACCATGTGAAATGGGTATTACTGTACGCATTCTACAGATGTGAAAACTGAAGGTCAGAAAAGGTAAGTAATTTGCCCAAGATTACACAGTACAGTCTGCAGCAGAGCTCAAGTTTCGAACCAGGGGCTGTTACCTGCTGGTCAGTGATCTTTACCTCAGTTTCTCCTAGATTATTAGACTGGGAAAACACGAGGACAAGCAACTCACGGACTTGGTCCACAAGGCTTGGTGAAGGGGAAATCATAAAGTAAAACTAGCTATCTGACTGAAGGGAGGAAGTGGGAAAAGCACATGGAATTTAGAGCCCATCAGACTCCTCTTCCTCTGACCAGTGACCTTAGGCAAATTAAAGTCTTTGTGTCCATTTCCTCACATGTAAATGAGGATAATAACATCTACTTCACAGCCAAAGCTGCCCTAAGTTAAGCATTTTTTGGAAGATTTTCCTCCATTATTCCATATCAATAGCTACACAGAGCAGTGATAACATTTCTTCCTATGAGTCCATGTTTATATGATCAAAGGATAAAGTTAAAAGCATGCAATGCAATGCTAGAAAACATCTCTAGGTTGGGTATTTCTTTGATTCACACCCCTTAGTTTTAAAACATCCCAATATTTATCTATGTCAATCTCAGATGAATTTACCCAACAACAAACCACACAATGAACTTTTGTTCCAAAAGACATGGGGTGAAAATTTAAAAATCAAATGTCCCCTCAACCCCCAAAAAGCAAAAGAGACACTGCTTTAGAGGAAAGATCTGCTGATGAATCACACTTCATTTTAAAGTTTTGTGCCTATTTTATAAGGATCCAAAAATGAGTTTAGTCATGTACTTTTCAAATTGGTAGATTATTATTATTCAATTGGATCAATGTAAGAAATAAATAATACTTCTAACTCTTCATATGTAACAACAACAACAAAAAAAGAACTAGGTTATTTAAAATTACTTTTTTATGAGATAAAAATAAAAAATACTGGCTTTTGGGGATTTTGTAAATGTAACCTACTCCAAATAGAGTCATAATATTGAAGTATAGTAGGATTTTATATTAAAAATGTTAATAATTTTGTTTGATTTTGAAAGCAGTAGGCATGGATTTCAGATGTTAATACAAATATTGGTTTTATTAATAAAAATATGTCTACATTATGAGAGGCAAAAAAATAATAATAATAACGTTTTGTGCCTATAATCATGCCTTAGGTTCAGAGAGATGAGCTTCCAACTGGACTGCAAGAACAAAGGGAATTTATTTTAATATAACATATTGATTTATTGAGAGGTATAAGACCTCTGGAAAGTTTTATTAAAATGTCACATTTTCATAAAGTAGTTAAATCAGAGTAAGAAAAGAACATAGTTGATAAGATGTCCTGCAAAAAAATCATTATCTGCCACCAATGCAAAATATTAATCATCTTTTAATCATTATATTTTATTTTATTGTTTGGAAAATATTACATGACCCTTACATCTCAAATCACCCTCATTATAACTTCAATGAGACCTTATTATCCCAATTTTAGAATGACAGAAAACAAACCTTGGAGATCAAATGGCTAACATGGAGCAGATAAAAATCTAACCTTGTGTCTTGATACAGCAACCTTCTACTATATGATGTAGCCTCCCAGCTGGGAGTGTGATATTTGGAGAGAGTAACTTAATAACTTCAGGAAAGTGAAAACAAGTACATAACATATAAAATTCAATTGTTAATGTACTAAAGCATATTTAGTTTCGTGTTCTGCTCCACTAGCAAGTGAAAGAGGAGGGAGAAGACTTTACATCTGTGGTCTAACCAGAAAATAGCACATTACTAAGGCAGAAGGAGTGTTTGAAGTGTACCATGAACACTTTCTCATATCTCCTCAGTGAAGTTTCAGAGCTGCAACCATCCTTGGGCAAAGTGTTAAAACACAAGCCACAGAAACAACAGGAGCCTGCACCAGTGAGTTTCTGTGAAGACTACTCCATCGGTAAGTCTCATCATAAGAGGTAGAAAGGCTGAAGTCGTCTAACTGAGAAGTTCGCCAGCCCTCTTCACGTGGTTTGTGTGTCCTGTGTCCTCAGTAGCTCCTGGGTATTTCATAACGCAATGAAGTTCTCCATAAATCCATAAAGACGTCCAGGACAACTGACAAATCCCACTCTAGCTTCTTGGTAATGAAGCCAGTTACCCTTGGCTGCCTCCATGTATGTTACAGCTGCTGACTCAGAACTTGACATGTCTGCATCTTTTGTCAAACCATTCATCCTCTTCCAAGAAAAATGTTCTCACCTCCAGAAGCAATTTCAGCCACAAATGAAGAAATCTGTATAATCAACCTCAAAGCTGCAGAACTTCAACCTATTAAAATCTATGTGAAGCAAGACTCGTCACACCTAGTAAAGACTGCTATAGGATTATTAATAATTTCTACTATGTTTTGAAATAAAAAAATAAAAAAGAATGTAATAAATGAAGCCAAAAGGGGTAGAGGAGGCAGAAAACATGACAGAGTACATGAAAAAAGTAGAAAGGAATAGAAGGACATGGGAAATGAAGAGAGCAGAGAGACCAATTTCAATGGGTTTTTCATAAACTATGACACCCTCTGAATCTACCTCTGCACCTCAAGACAAATTTGAAGCAACATAACCCTAGGATGATGGTCCTAACATTATAAACAAAAATTCTGACTATGTGGTATTAAACCAGCATAAAGATAACACATGATACTTGATATTTTATAAGTTCTATAGTACTAAAAAGCACTATGACAGAACCCTGAAAACACTTCCACTAAGCCAATAAATCCGTAATTCTTTAACCCTGTTGTCTCAGATGTTTTTTCTAAATAGGGAGTGTTATCTTGAAAAGAACAATAGAATGGGTATCAAGGACCTGGGTTCTTGCCTTAGGGCTACAATTCCAACGTCTTTTGATTAGAAGTTGCATGAAGTGTACATTTCATGTCTTTTTTCATGGGTCATGACTATGGTTATCCCTAAAACACCGTGAAATGGCCAAGAATTACACTGTTTAGATTTTGTGCATTTTGGTAAGTTCCATGTGGCAACAGAAGTGGTGGTAAGAAGATTACTTACATTAAGGTTTGTTTAAATTAAACAATGTTATAATTTTAAACATGGGTGACTGTTCCCAGAAGCAATTGAAATGTTAGGTTAAGCCAAAGGCACTAAATAACAAACACAGAATGTCCTCCTCTCTGATCATCAAATACCACAAAAAGAACATTTTTAAATGCACTCTCTCACCACCCTGAAATACTAATCAAAAATACAACATATTCCATAGCTTATGAATGATTTGGTTGTCTCATTAAAGTAATGTTTGCCAGTATGTAATTGCTTCCTCTCTGATTTTAATTTCTTCGCCTGTCAGAATCTATCAGAGGCACTGAAATCTTCTGACATCCTGGCTGATTGTGTTGAAATTAATCAGATTTTTAAAAAGTAAATTGCTTTGGCCTAAAGGTAATGCTCAACTTCTTACTGTGATATTTATAAGGGTTCTATCAATGGAAATTATAATCTAGAAATCAAATGAGAAACTTTAGAAATCCTGAGTGGAAATATAAGTAACTTACAAATCTCCAGCACTGGACTTCAAAAGATAAGTTCTCCCCCGACCCAAAAAAAAAGAAAGAAAAAAAAAAAAAAAACCGATAACGAGTTCTCATTGAACATACAGCACTTGCCAGCAGGCACTTTAGGGTAAACAGAAAGGAATAAGATGTGAACTTATCTCAGAACATTTGGGGAAACAGGTAAGAATTAATTAATTAAGCTGAACTCACCTTGATAGAAGCAGAGAACAATCTCGTCAATCAAAAGTTACACTTTACATCTACAACTATCAGCTGTATACATTGTATGTTCACCCAGATAAATGATTTTACTCTTCACTACAACCCAGTGAGGAGTAATTGGTGATGTTATTAGTAATAGCAGCAATATTCTCACTTGACAAATGACAAAGCTAAGGCCCAGAGCAGTAAAAGGACTCTCTTATGCACCTAGCTGTGGGATGACCTTGTCTTGTAATCTAAATAAAACGAGACAATACAGCATGATCAATTTGGAATAGAGAAAAAATGCTTTGCAAATTCTTTATATGTAATTACTCAGTGCTGGGGCTAGCCGGTTAGCTCACTTGGGAGAGCATGATGCTTGTAACACCAAGGTCATGGGTTTGGATCTCCATACCAGCCATCCACCAAAAAAATAAATAAATAAAAATAATAATCACTATTCAGAGCTAATGCTTGTGCTGATATTTATCAGAAACACTGCTTAAGACACTCACCTTGAAAACCTGCAAGCACTAAGCTCTTCTACAGGAAGTAAATCAAATGACGGATAAAAAAAAATACTTTATAATGTGTCCTACCATCATGAGATTATTTTTATGTATTTATGTTGCTTCTCCTACTTGGAAATATAGAAATACGTATTCAAATTATAATTAGGCCCCGAAAGTGAGCCTGTAATATCACTAGGCTATCTTTGAGTCATTCTATTGTTTCTGGGGCTCATAGATTGACCAGAAGAATGGAAAATGTTGCATGAATATAATTGGGGTGAGGGGTGGGGAGCCAAGGGTAACACACAGAACCTAGAGATTAGCTCTCACAAAAATAACTTTACTACCAAACATAACCAATCCTAGTATGGTTCTGGTCTTTCTGGTAGACTGAACTCTTACTCAACCTTTAATTGTCTCCCTTATGTGAATCTTTTCCTTACCCAGAGAGACGTGATGAAACAGCCTTTGTGAAGACTACCATAATGCCTGGTTTCTTATCTACATTACTAAAATTACAACATCGTTTTATCACTTTTAGTTGATCATGCATCTTGAAGAAAGGCATTTTGTTTAACTCAGTTTTTTGAATCCTGACCCCAAAGCCAGTATCTAGTCCTTAGTAGGTACTCACCATAATCTTCATTGAATGAATAAATGAGCAAATAAACAAAGTGTCCCAAGCAACTCCTATGACACCTCACTTAGTGCAGGTCATATAGGATGTGCTCAGTAAACATTTGCTGAATTGAAATTAATTGAACATTTAATTTTTTAAAAAATTTTGTACAACTAAATGACTAAAAGTCACTGAGTGATGAGGTAAGGGACACAGTAACCTGCAATGAACCCGTCATCATTAACCCATTAGAGAGGTGAAGAAATGTTTTCCAGAGGAAGAATAATACAATCTGAACATGAGAAGAAATGTAGACAGGAGTTGAGAAAATTCAGGTATTTTTCAAGAAAATCATGTTAAGTTTTAAATACAAAATAAATGAGAAATAAGTGTAGAGATAAAGGAATTTTTAAGAGAGTATGGGTATTAATAAAATCCACAGATGGAGGGAAAGAAGGAGGAAAGAACTCTTGAAATAATGAATTCTAAAAACCAAGTGCATGTGTGTAAAAAAGAAAAAGGATCATTGGATAGAGCAAAGACGAAAGAATCAAGTCAAAAGTAATATTTATTAAATACAACATGTTTCAGTAACTGAGCTAAGCATTTTACATGCTTTAATCTTTTAAAATATTCTTGGAAATTATTATTATATCCATTTGTATCCATTTTGCTTGTGAGGAAACTGAGGCTTAGAAAGATTAAGTAATCTAATCCAACTCACACATCTAATAAGTATGGTACTAGAATCTATACACCAGCTTTTAGACCCACGACATCATACTGTTCTCAGTAAACTATCAGAAAAAAGAAGTAGGATGGAAGGAGGCTCTCAGAGTTGAATGGCATGATTGAAATCTAGCAAGGGATGCAAAATGGGGAAAGCACCAAGAATATGAGCATCCAAAGCTTTTTATGGGATGTAGGTAGGAAGAAAAAGCCTGAAGGAGGAGAGGAGGCAGATGGGGGAATTGAAGGTATCTTCAAGTATTTGAGGATGCGTCATGTGTATGCTATATTATACTTCCCCAAAATATGCAACACTAGAAATATTAGGGTTGAAACAAAAGAAAATACAGTTTCAGAGCCATACAAAAGACATCTGTAAATATGAAGTTGTCCAGCAGTAGATTAAACTGCCTCATAGAGCTGGAAGTGTTCAAGCAGAGCCTAAATAGCCAACTCTCAGGGAAGATACAAGTGATACCCTGGCAGTGGAAGACAGTCTGCATTAAAAGATGGGCACTGTCATTCTGTGTTTCAGAGACTGCGAAGCCCAATAGTGCAAGATAAACAGCTCATATCCACAGATAAAAATTTGAAGAATGCCCTCTTTAAAAGAGACCGCTGAGTCAAATCCGTCCAACGCATCCATGGGGCTCCTATGATTCACCAAGCACGAGACAGCCCATCCTCAGGAACCTTAGACAAGGAGACAGAAAACACGCATTCTGAAGAGTTCAATGAGCTACCACTAGGTAATGTGTGAACCTAATAAATTTCTGAAAAAGACTATAACTAGAAATCTAAGGGAGAAAGAACAAGAAGATTAAATGGTTTGTAGGTAGCAGTAAGGACCGGAAACATCAGTTTTCTGGAAAGAAAAGTAAGTCACCAAAGGCCTAGGATTGGGAAAGAGCTAACTCACAATGGTAACCTAAAGTCAAATCAGATCACACTTTGGGTAACCTAGAAAGACGTGGAAGAAGAATCAGAAAAAAATCAACAAAGTTTGACTCAAAGAGCTCACAGGTGTGGGAAGACAACTGAATGTTGGATGAGAAGTAGGAAAAAACGAGATCTTCCAAAAGAACATCCAATTCATTTGAAAATGAGAAAACAATCCAAGTTTGAGAGTCTGCGAGCCTCCTTTCACAGTTGAACAGATGTACTCATACAGGCAGCACCTCCTGCAACCCCCAGCTCCCCCAGAAAAGCTAGTCTAAAATGGAAGAGAGGTATTAAAGAGAACATGTAACAACTGGGTCCAGTTCTACTGCCTTTCACAGCATCTTCATTACACTTTCACAGACCGGCTAGTTTTTACTGAAGAAAACAGATTACGTAAAATATTACCATAATCAAAAGTGAAGTTAAGAGCAGTTTTCACTGGGCAATCTCCCTTCTGCTGGAAAAGGGAGGAGGGAGAGAAAGTGGGGGTGGGGGGGGAGAGAGAGAGAAACTTTAAGAGA
This sequence comes from Galeopterus variegatus, assembly GCF_000696425.1. Taxonomy (NCBI): domain Eukaryota; kingdom Metazoa; phylum Chordata; class Mammalia; order Dermoptera; family Cynocephalidae; genus Galeopterus; species Galeopterus variegatus. The sequence goes on along the minus strand of NW_007726194.1, from coordinate 863,030 downwards.
GAAACATGGGGCCATGGGGGTGGACAGGTGAGATGACTAGTAGTGATATAAAAGATGATAGCTGTGTGTACAATTTTCTTTCCTCTGACTTTTAACTTATTTAATCTAGGTGAAGAAAGAAGTGGATCCTTTGACCCAAACTCACTGATTTCTTCTTCCTACAAAGTTGGAATTCTACCTTAACAGGAAAATGAGTAAGCAGTCCACTGCTCCTATAATTTCCTTTTCAGTCTTGGCAAAGACAAAGCATGTTCTGTTTAAAGAGGCAGCAGTGGTCACTACTGGAAAGCAGAAGAGAGAGTCATGGTGAGTGAAGAGTAGGGAAAATATGCAAAGGACTTAATACTAGAAAAAAGATAAATTATTTCCAAATAAGGTCAATAATTGTATATATTTGTCATCACCATATTTGAGAAAGGAGCTTGGAAACACTTCCCTTGAAATTCCTGCAACTGAAACAGGAAATCAAAAAAAGAAGAAGAATTTGCTAATAACTGGGTTTTTGTCCCAGCTCTGCCAGTAGCTCATGCTGCCATCTTGGACAGCTCTTACCACTCTCCTCTCCAGAAAAATGAAAGGACAGGATTCTATCAGTGGTTCTTAACGTGTGATCCAGAAATGTATAAGGGTTCCCCAGACCTTTCCAGAAGCTCACAAATTCAAAACTATTTTCATAGTATTACTTAGATGTACTGAGCCTTTTCCACTGTGTTGACATTTGCACAGATGGTGCAAAAACAACAGTGGGCAAAACTGGAGCATTAACATGAGTCAAGGCAATGGCACCAATCTGGAGTGACAGTCATATTTTTCACCACAGACACACACAGTAAAGCAGGCTTCACTTAAGACTGTCCTTAATGCATTAAAAATTATTCATTTCATTAAATCTCAGTCCTGAACTACACATCTTTTTTAATATTCTGTGTGGCAAAATGGAAAGTACTTCTGCCAAAACCAAACTATAATGGTTACTCCAAGAAACGCACTTGTGTGATTGTTTAAATCGAGCTGCTGACAAACCACTCTTTTCATGGAACATCATTTTTATTTGAAACAATGAAACAACATATGGTTCTTTAAACTTGAATTTTGCTAGACATTTTCTCAAAAAATAAACCAAAAGAGGCTAGTGTTTCAAGAAAACAACTAACAGTATTTGCTGCCAATAATAAAACTTAAATTTAAAACTGAAAATTAGGATACTTAATACTTCAAATAGTTTTGTGGTGAAATTGTTGGTGATATTAATGAAGACGACTTTTGCATATTATAGAATAAAATGTGTCAACATTTGGAAGATATGCATAACTCAGTGAACCAACATTTTCCAAATGATCAGTGCATGATGTTACAAAATTAAAGGAGGAAATCCATTCAAACTGAAAATACAACAAAGTATAAAAAGTTCATTAATATGATTTCAGATTCCACATTATAACTAACCTTTAATAAATTACCAAGTTTTGGTAACTGTCAAAACTGACAAGTTTTGGTATAGTATCAAAGAAGAAAATCCATAATTACCCTCTTTTTTTTTTTTTTTCTTTTCCAACTGGATAGCTGTATGAGGCTGGGTTTTCTTCAAAAACTTCAATCAAAACAATGTAACAACAAATTAAATGCAGAATCCAGCTACCATTTTTTTTACTAATTTTGTTTGCTTTCAAAGTACGCTTATTTTTTCACACAAATATTTTCCACTAAAAATACCTTTTTTATCTCTCAGTTTTAATTTCTAATATGGTAAATATCACTAGGTATAACCCACATAAATAAAAGCTCATTTTTAAGAGTACAAAGGAGTCCTGAGATGAACCATTGGACTAGATGGGATTTATGCCCTCTCCCCACCCAGCACTAATCTCCTTTGATTCTAAACCACTAAGAAAGATAATGTATGGCTCAGCTCTACTTTCAGATCCTGCTGCTTGTTCATCTTGACTTAACTGCCACTTCAGTGATCCTCTGGAAACACTGAAACATCTGTACAACCTCACCATGGAGTAGGCCACTGGTTAGCCGAAAAATACTTATTGGGTGCTGTCTATGGGGCAAACATTGGTTAAGAGAGCACCTGGATCAGAACTCAGACTCCACTACTACTCAGGGTATACTCACGGTCAAGGTATAAAATTTCTCTAAACGTGTTTATTTCATGTAAAATAAGAATTTGACCTACTTCATAAGATTATTGTGTAAACCCAATGAAAGGATTCATTAAAGAGATTACTATACACGGTGCCTGGCATATAGTAAGCACTCAGTAAATCTTACCTATTGTTATTATAACTCAGATGTCTCTTACCAAAAAACACTATCCACAGTGTTCATGAAAGAGATAAAGATAGTCTAACCATATATGATCCAGACCCCAAATGTATCTGTTACCAACTCATTCAGTTAGAGGAAAACAGAGAAGCAAGAGCAGAAGAATCTCTGCCTTTGGCCAGGAATGAAATTAGGGTTGTAATCATGACCCAGCCACAGCATAAGTTTCTAAACTTTATGTGGTCAAACAAGCAAGCAGTTCATCCCCAAGATCATTCTTAGCACTGTGTTGACAGGACAGAGGATGACGAGGAGGAAAGGATTCAAACCAAGTTCTTGATTAGACAAGAGAGAAGATTTTCACTTTTCCTCTGTGTGGTCAAAAAGTCATATTCATTGTATCACTTTACTTCATTTAAAATCCTGAAGGAATGAGGTTGCGGAAAAAGAAGGATGCCTGTCAATCAGAGGTCAGACCAAAAGAAAAAAGGATGCCCTCGTATTGCTAAGAATAGATTACAAGTAGGAGAAAGGGAAGGAGCTCCTTGAGAAATTCCTTTAAATTAGAAATATAATCCTGACGAGCAGACACATGAACACTTACCTAGAATTTCTTTGTAAATCTATAAAGGAATTAACCATTAAACTAGTTATACTGGTGAGCCCAACTACACTTTTAATGGAAAAAGAATGATGCCACCTTTATTTCACTTCATTTTACCCACTTTAAGTACAACCATTTGAAGTGTCAATACCTTACTAGTCTGATAAGACTTTAACTGCTGATTTAATAAAATGATGTAAGTTATACTTCCAGAATAATGTATAGAAATGATCGTGCCCCCTTAACAGCACTTGGATCTTCAATCAGGAAATTCAATTTTAGCTGCAAAACTATGTTTTGGCAAAAGTGCAATTGAACTCAGTGTACTTGTCACATTTCTAAATATATTCCAGTCACCATGACAACAAGGGAGACTGATGGATTGCTTAAAAGAGTACGGTATATTTAATTGTCAGCATTTTAAACTGACTCAGAAAATGCTGTGTGATAGGTCTACTCACTATGGTTACTGCCAGCTGAGTCCATAATAATAAAAGGTTCACATACGCACATTGCCGACGTGCGCACAAAGAACGTAAAAGTCGGAAGGTTTGGTATTTTGAACCACACCAAACGCCAAACTCAAGGCTTTCTAAATGACTTATTCTCATTAAGATGCCACTCAAGAACTTCTCTCCCAGAATGGTCAGATGAATCCCAGGATCTGTGTGACACCTGCTTCCTGCTCTGAGACTAAGGATAAGAAAATCTCAAGGATATTTTCTCCTGGGACATATCTGGAATAGAGTATCAGAGAGATTCTTTGTTCTTTCTTTTCATGTAGACCTGTCCCCAAATGATAATCTTCTAGGATCCATTCATTTTCTAAGCAAACATTTCTGGAGCAAAGATTCTTTTTTTTTTTTTTCATGAGCAAAGATTCTTATACTAGGGAATCCTCTACAGGCTACGGATATAGGTGCTACAAACAGACATGGTCCCTGGCCTCAAGGAGCTAACATCCTAAGACAAGAGGAAGACAAAAACATAAATAAACAACCTGTTTAAAAAAATGAATAACCCTAACATATAGTAAGCACTCAGCAAATCTTCACCATTATTATTATAACTAAGAGATCTCTCAATAAAACAGTTTGCAATGTACATAAAGAAAATAAAAGCATACTAATCATGCTTTCAGAGAACCAGAAGTGCTATGTAGCATATAAAACAAGATAATGGGAGAAAAAAATGGATAGCTAAAGATTAGGGAAGATCTCTGTAAAGAGAGGACATTTGAGCTGAGCCTTGAATGATGATTCCAAGCCAGTTTTGTATAGAATCAGAGGAAGATCAGGTGGGAACAAAATTGCCCTATCCATAGAGCTAAAGGAAAGCCAGAGTGTAAGCTATAGAGCTTACTGAGTAAAGTGGTGAGGAGTACAAGATAAAGGAGAGGATAGAGACACATTTCACAGGGCTTTGTGGGCCAAAGAAAGGTCTTTCAAATGTTTCTAGATATCCATGAAGCCACTGCATGGCTGGTGGGGAGAGGGGGGAGTGTGCATGTGTGATATGATGCAATTGTAGAAGATCTCTTTGTTTGGTGTGGAGAGGACCCCAGCGGAAAGCACAAAAGTAAGACCATTTTACAGCCTCTGTGGCCATAGTCAAGGCATTGGATGCTGACTTGGATTGAGGTGGATACAAAAGAGGTGGTGAGAGCAATCAGAACCAGGAAATATTTTGGAGGCAACAAACATATACTGGCCAAAAATGCACCCTGAGCAAGCAAGGTTGTAAAATAAGTTGGACAGAGACCCCACAACAGAGTGGGGAACATACCCCATAATTCAGCAGGCCTGGGCAGGGCTTGAGCTGCTGCTTTTCGAGCTAGCTGCAGGTGATACTGCTGCTCTATGAGCACACTCTGAGAACCAGGGCTCCAGGAGAGTCTGGAGACAAGAAGAACATCAGAAGAGCAGAAGGTGATGAGAGTTTGGCTTAGGGTCATAGTAGGTAGAATATAGAAGAGGAAAAACTCAAGAGGTGTAGCAAAGAAGAAACTACCCAAGACTTGAAGACAAATGGTCTTTGAATAGAAATAAAAAAGAAGATGGTGGAATTTATTCTGAGCTTAATTTAATGACATTGTTCACTATATAGATAGAACTACATACTTCCTATGTATCAAGTGCAAAGCACTCTCACAACTAATATTTCATGTAGTCAACAGTAAATCTCTATAAGATAGGGCCGTGACAATTGTGGTTACAGATAATAATAACAACAAAAATACCATTCATTTATTTAGAGCTTATTCTGTGCCAGGCACACTACAACATGTACTATCTCCAAATCTGACAATAACCCTATTCCTATTTAACAAATGACAAACTGATACTCAGAGACATTATGTAGTTCACCCACAATCATTCCTGCATCAACTGGATTCAAACCCAGGAATGGACCCTAAAATCCATGAGCTAAGAAGTCATTCTGCCTAAGAAGTTGAATCTATAGAATAAGATGCTCACTTGGGGTATTCATCTCCAAAATCCAGATTCCCTTCTAATTTAAGCTTCAAGACCACAACTGGCAAAATTTGATCCATAGGCTATAGCAGCATAGTAGTAAGGTACCCAAGGTCAGGTGGCCAGTCTACAGCAGAACCATGACTCACTTCAAGTCCACATAAAAAAAAGCACGGCTTGAGCATTTCATGGGCCATTCACTGTGCTCATGCCTAGACTCTTGTCTCTCTACTCCTACTCCAGTGCTCTTCTACAGCCCCATGTTTACCCTCTTGATTTTATTCTGCTTTGGCATTATAAATTGTTCTGCTCAGAAAGTAAATGGCTCTCTACACGGTGATGTGCTGGGAGTAAGGATGTGAGAAAGAGGCCCTCATTTGGGAAGAAGCATGGCAAACAGTAGTAGATATTGACAAGGCATCAGTAGATAAGAAAGATGAGCTTAGACATTTCCCCGGCCCAGGAAGTGGGTAAGAAATGGGCCTCAAGATCTTCCTTCTAGTGTCACTCACACTGTGCTTTCCCAAGATGATTCACAGGTGTGGCTCCACAGACCTGACAAAGGGGACTGTCTTCAGGAAGATGAAAGGATGTTTTTAATGCCTGCTCTCTTTTTTTTTAATCTGTCCCTTCTCGAGTAATAGCTATTAATTGTGCTATGCGGGCAGTACAGAGATGAGTCTACCAGGAAACCAGCACAAATCCATCAACTGCTTTTAGTCCAAGCTTTTTAGAAGCAATTGCTTACCACATTTTCACCGTGCTTTTTCTCACAGCTAGAATCAAAGCAGATTTTACCACACAATCACTCCAACGACCTTCTCCCCTACCTCCAAAGTGAAGACAGAAGATAGCTATTGGTCCATCACCACAAAAATCACAAGACATATGTGAGAAAACTGATTCATTTAGTGTTTATAAAGAATAAGTATTGCGCCCTGAGTTGGGTACCCCACGTATATTAATATATGACAACCCTGTGGAGCAGATATCATCCAAGTTAGACAGATGAAGAAATTAATGCTCAGAGATGAGAACTTAGTTCTCTAGAGTCATACAAACAGAAAACAGCAAATCCAGGAAGTAAATACAGGTCTTCTAACCCCAAGGCCAACACTTTCCCATCACTTCCACTGCCCTGTACACTTCCAAGAGCACCCACGATTTTCATTCTCTTCTACAGGAGAATCAAAGCTTCAAATAGTACTTTAAATGAGGCTGACATAACCAAAAAGCCTCTCTCAACAGGCCTTTTCTAGGAATAGTGATCAATAAAACCTCTATAACGATTGCCTCAAACCAAGGCAACAGCTGGTTTCAGGGATCAACTGAGTCTGCACCATGCCTAACTTGGAATCATGAAGGCTCTTAAATGTCCCAGCACAAGGCTCTGACCAAAGAACAACGTCACACAAAACCTGCTCCTGCACCTTGCCCCAGGGCACAACACTGGAGAAGGAAGAATCAAGAGTGAACACAAGGAAAGTCTAAGGGCCTGTAAGTCATGTGTTCACAGAGCTCTGGCTCATTAGCAAGTAAAATAAAATGACCAATGAAAAGTTAATATGGTCCAAGTTTAAACTTGCTCTTTCACTATTATTCCTACATCCTCCATAGAATAAATAGATGTCGGAAAGAATCAAACAACAGGAAAAATAAGAATAGTCCAGTCTTCAGGCCCTTAGATATAACCTCTGAACAAAGGTGGGGATTAACGTATGTAAGCAGCATCCTTTTCTGTCTCCCTTTACCCAGAGAGGTTGTGAGGTTAAGCAGGTTGAAAAGATTCTTTATCATAAGCTGAGCTGACAGGGACACCTGATGAGAATGGTAATTAAGTCAAGAAATAAATAAACACTAGAATCAATGTTCTTTACTTTCAGAGACTATCTTAAAAAAATGGTTTGCTTTATAAAGGTGGATATTTCTCTCTCCCAACCGTAAATATAGGGTAGCTTCTCAAAAGTTTTCTCTTTTTCTAAAGTTATTTTGTTTTTCAACAAATGCCAGTTAACCACCTTCTATGTGCTAGTTAGTGTGTGGTTTGGGGGGAAAAGGATGGTAAAAAGAGAAAAAGACACAATCCCTATTTTCAAAGTCTGGTACCTAAGGCCAAGCACAAAATGTTGTGATTTTTTTAAAGTCAGCAAGTTATGTTCTCAATTATGAAAATACCAAATGTCAGATTGTTCTCCAGTCCAAGCAATAACATAAAATGAGCCAATTCTTCTGAATCAGATTTTTCTAATGAAAATTATGACTGCTGAAGCTTTTCCTTCTAATGCCAATATTATTAGAACTCAGAGGAGAACACAAGGTCAATTTACTATGCTCCATATTCTTCCCAGGTTCTAACCCAGCACTCTCCAATAGAAATATACTATACGCCACATTCATAATTTTAAATTTTCTAGTAAAAAGAATAGTAAAAGAAAATTTATTTTACAAATATATCCAAAATATTATCCTTTCAACATGCGGCACTAGCCACAATTCCAGTGCTCGATAGCCGTATGTGGCTAGTGGCTATCGTACTGGACAGTACATCTCCACCCTCTGCTCAACCTTCAACTCCCAGCATGTGAAGAGAGGAAAACCATTTGTTGACAAAAAAGAGACAAGTTTTACAATAGTTATCAACATACAGATATTCCCATAGGCAAACCTAACTCTCCAAATATTGCAAAGAGTTTCTCTCAACCCGATACTGCAGGACACAGGAGAAATGGCTCTATCCCATACGTCAGGATGAGGAAAACCAAACATTACCAAGGATTACACAAACAGAATGGCAGCTTACCCACTCTACCCACTGGGAGACCCTTTCTACTGATACCACCACATGCAGGATTTGGGATTCTACCCTCAAAGATTTTGTGACTTGAAACAAGGCAGGTTTCCTAGCTCTAGTCACCAATACTTTCTCTTCCCAAAACTTCTGTGCATCTTCCGAAAGTAGCACAGACTAGGTAAAAATTCATTTAATGTATAGTGCATCAATGCATGAAGCTACTGAAAGAAAGAGGCAAAAAACCCTTCTCCTCTCCATACCTTCTAGTTTTGGTCCATTGATAAAGAAAATGTTTTGCCCTTGTCAAATAAAAAAAAAAAAAAACCTCTCTCTCCGTCACTCTCCATCACTACCTAATGTCTCATAGAAGGAGAGATCATTTTGCCTGACTGGTGAATGGCTGACATCATTAAGCCATATTTTATCAAGGGGAAGGATCATCACCAAAAGTCAATGAGAAGGATGGATGAGGTCCATGTCTCGCTCCTTCCTGCTTTCCCTAGTGTCCTTTCTTTTGGAGATTTGGTTTCCAAGGCAGGCCTCAATCCCTGTGTCGTTCACTGTGTAAGTATACACAAAACCAGCACTGTAAGTCAACTCACCCCTCAGGTGGCCCCCAGGGTTGAGACAGGAGACCAGGTTGTAGCAAGCTCCACGTGCTCCTTAGGTCCTAACCACATTTTCTATTTGAGCTTTGGGACCCATGTACTTTTTTAAAGTTTGGGGTCTACATGATAATGAAGTTAGTAGTTAGAGGACTAGTCAGTGATTATTACCATTAATTTGCAAAGGTGTCAGAGTGTTAGTCCCAGACAACTGGTCTTTCACTAAAACAAAACAAAACAGAACAAAACAAAACTGGCCACCATCAAGGTTAACCTCACCAGTAATAAGTCGCATTGGCATCATGGACTCTCTAACATGAAGCAATGAGAAGGGGACTTGACCTCTGTCACGGTCTTCCCAGAAATCTACAACCCCAGTCCAAATGAGGTAGTCTACAAACTACCTGACCATTACTCTTACAAAGTGTCAAGGTCATGAAACATGAGGAAAGTCTGACAAAAAAGTCACAGAGAGAAAGAGACTAAGGAGACACGAAGGCAAAATGCAGAATAGTAACCCAAACTGGGTCCTGCAACAGACAAAAGGCATTAGTGGAAAAACTGGGGAAATCTGAATAAAATCTGTAGTTTCATTGATCATGTTATACCAGTGATAATTACTTAGCTTAAACACACTTTGGTTATATAAGATATTAATACGAGAGAAGGTTGGTGAACAGTAGACAGAAACTCTCTGTACTATCTGTTTAACTCACCAGCCTCAACAGGTCAACATTACTCGAAGGTGAACACCCTCAAGCTGCTTCCATCCAAACCAAAACTCCATCAAGAAAAGAGCTGACAACACTGAACTACAACGAGACATTACATAAAGTGATATCTCGGATTTTGTTGTTTTTATAATAAATTTAAAGCATTTCAAATGCATTTGATTAGTTAAAAGGCTCACTGGAAGTGAGAAATTAGCTGAATTAAACAGGTTTTTCTAAAAATAAACAAATAAAGGAATCAAAGGAGAAAGGCCAACTTTGCCCAAAAAAAAAAAAAATTGAAAAAAACCTACGCTTTTGCTAATTGTTAACATTTTTATATTTGGACTGACATTATATAGAAAATCATTTTCCCAAACTATATTTGAAGGTTTCAAAGATTATATTGGCCCTGTTTTACTGAAAGAAAGTCTGTCTCCATCTGTGTTCCTGAGAAGAAAAGAACCTTAGCCAACACATTCACAGGGGTTTTTGCAGATTCAGTATGTCTGGACTTTTTAGTCCCGATATCAAGGGTCTGTGAAACTATATAAACTAGCTCAGGAAAAATCCTTTTGGTAATTTTTTTCAATTTTTTCCCTCAGAAACCAGTTTTCTTCAAAATAGTTTACTTGCTTCACCAAACCAACCAAAGCCAAAGAATTAGAAAAATTAAATTCCATCTTCCATACATAGGTAGGTGGAAGGAAGGAAGGAAAGAGGGAAGGAAGGAGGGAGAAAGGGAAGGAAAGGAGAGAGAGAGAGGAAGAATTTAAAATTATCTCAGCCAAGTTTACAAGCTGAAGTGTTCTGCTACAGGAAATGGACTTTAGGAACATCCCACTCCATTCCCGAACCCTCAGCACTACAACAAAAATTCCACATACTCACTGAGTCTTTTTTTAATCCTAGTTTTAAAAAAATGTTCTCCCTTCAACAAAGGTACTGAGTGTCATAGAAACCACGTCACAGAACCCAATACATTTAAGACGAAGAGACTGTAAACTAAAAAGAAATGCAATTGCCCAAGTTCGCTCTTTCCTATCAGAATCCCTTTTAAACATTTCTTCAGGTGCTCAGGCCTTAAATTAAATAGCAAGGCCCAAAGTAATTTTTTAAAAAAAATGAAAAAAAGTGCTGTGAGCAAAGTACGATGCTAAACAGCAGGATGCAAAGACACAAATAACTGAGAGAAGGACCTTCCTGGCCCTAGGGAGCTTGGGAACCAGCTTCTACCCTCCGTGGAGGGCATTTGGAAGGCTTTCTTGAAGAAGGCTCTTCTCTGAGGATGCTGTTTTCCCTACAGCCTCTTTTTCTGTGTCTGCCTGTCCTCCCACACTCCACACACACACACAGGGTCCAAAGACAGTGCTGGCATTTTCCTAATTGGCTCTTACTGCCTGCAGATCTTCAGTCCACTATCACATCCCTTCATGCTACCCTACTTCTCCCAAGACTTTTATTTCTCCACTGAGACTTTCAGTGCCTGAAATCCTCTCTTTTCTCCCTGTATACCATTCCCTCGTGGCTTCATCTTTTCTCAGTTCAAAGAAGGTCCGAATAACACAGCATTTCAGGGTACTTTGGACCATTACTTTGGTCCTTCATCTGCCTTGACCCTCCCCAACATTGGATTAATTCAACAACCTGCCCTCACAGCTCTCACACCACTACGCTTGATTGTACTACACTAAATATAACCTTAATGGACTAAGATAGCAATAATGCAAAAACATTAATAACAATCTGCTTAATCTACAGTGTGCAGTTAAGGAAGCATTCTCTTACTCACTACCTCATTTGATTCTCACAACCCTACCTAAAAAATTAGAAACAGAATCAAATGTCCATTTAACAGAAGGGAAGTAAAGTCACAGTGATAGGAAGTAACCCTTAGCAAAGCCTCACAGGAAATGTCTGGCACTGCTAAAGCCTGAACCCAAATCTCCTGATACCTGGGGCCCAGTGTGCTTTCGGTTATACCAAGCATCCAAGGTTCCAGGATCCCCGGCATAAAGAATGACACAACAGTACTAGTGAGGACAAATCTTTCATCTATGTCTGAATTAGACCAGCATTTTTAGTTGTCTTAGAAAGGGAGAAAAACTCAGGAGAAAAAAAAAAAATTCTCCAAATGATTCTGGTAGAGACGATTAGCAGAAATATCTTGCAAAGAACGTGGGTGTCCTGGAAGACTCATCGCCGCCGTCATTATAATTTCTAATCATGCTGTGTGGGCAGGTGTCCATGTAGCAGAAACACCATTGGCACCCAGATTAGCAGTTTCATCAGGAGACTAGAAACTAAGTCTGCAATTCTTAGACCTCAAAGCTTGACGCACAGCTTTCCCCTGAGGGATCCACAAATACACAGTCTGTGCCTTAGCAAGGATTGTTGGGCCTGCCAAGGGAGGTAATCAAATATCAGGTCCATCTAGAAATGCACACTCGAACACAGTACAAGAGGCTCCCGGTGAGCGTGGAAATACCCCAAGCTGCAGAGACAGAAAGCCGGCGTTGTGGTCCCACATTGTACTTCTAATTCACTCAGTAACTTTGAAAGAATCACTTGCTTCATTGCATTTTTGCTTTCATTCTCATCTGAAAATTGAGAGTTTGGGGACTAAAATTATTGGTTTTCAAATGAGACACGGGAGGAAATCAGGAGGAAAAGTGGCCAGCAGCAGGGCTCTGGGCTTCCTCTGGCTCCGCACCCTGCCCTCCACTAGAGCAAGCATGCCGTTATCATTTTCTATACTGGAATTCAGCCTCTCTGCAAGATATAGCTTAAACAAGTGTCCAAGGTCACAAAAATCATGGGCATCATATGATCTCTGCTAGCCCATCAGCTCTAATATTTTGGTTCTGCTCAAATATGTTTTCTCTTGCACTAATCTTTAGAAAAATAATTTTGCCCATGTGTATTTGATTTGAAGAAAGTTGTATTAGTAGACTTCTAAAATAAATCTATTAATTCCATGCCTTGAAAATGTGATGTGAAGCATTTCTACTATTTTCTTATGTCTCCACATTAATAGATACCTAGAGAAAATATCCAAAGAAGGCAGAGATGAACTAGAGCAACAGGAGTGAACCAGCCACAAATTCCATAACTATTCCACAAGGACTTACTTATTCATACAAAGTTTCATTACCATGTGCTTAAGAAATATGTGATAGGCACTATGGAAGACCAAAAATGAATAAACAGATAAGATTTCTGTCCCCAAGAGGCTTACATTCTAGTGAGTTCTGGCATTTTAAGAAGCTGTACATAGCCAAATAACTAAAAATAAGATCAAAAACACTACTTAACAAAACTTACAGCATGCAACCAAAGCATTTCTTAGAAGAAAACATATACCTTATATATACTAAAAAAGCAAAATAAAAATATGTGAATTTAGAGTCAAGCTCAAGAAATGAGACAAACAACAACAACAAAAAAAAAACCTAAGCAAAGCAGAAGGTATTATTAAAGATCTTAAAGAGAAGGTAAAGAATTACAAAATGATAGATGCAAGAGCTGGTTTTTTAAAACTAAATAATAAATAAACCTTTGCTAAACTAATCAAAAAGGGAGTGTAGAGAAATATAGAACAAAACCATAAAACTTTAAATAATAATATGAAAATAACAATAAATACAAAGGAAATAAAAATAGTCAAGAGAAATTATTTAACTCCATGCACATAAATGTGAAATACGTGACTTTCCTGAAAGACTATGATTTAACAAAGGTGACCACAGAAGAGATACAAAAGATAATTAGTCCAATTACTATAGAAAAAATGTAAAACATTTTTAGACAGAAAACATTTCTACCCCTCCAAAAAATGCATCAGATCAAGATAGTTTCACAGGTGAATTCTATCATATTTTTAAGGAATAGATCATGTAAATGTTATTCAAACTATTTCAAAAATTTAAAAAAGAGAAAAGCTTCCTCATTATTTTATAATGATTTCAGCATAACATTGACACTAAAAGCTGACAATGCTAATACACACATACGCGGGCACACACAGAATTTTCAAATAATCTTACTTATAAAAACAATGCAAAAATAATTAATAAATTATTGACCTCTAGCTTCCAGCAACACTAAAAAAACCACAGAAACATTGAACAAGTAGATATTATTCCAGAAATACTAACATGATTTCATGTTTGAAAATTTTATTCATACATTACACCAAATTTACAGGACAAAGAGAAAACTCTTAGATATCTTCTTAGAATGTATGACTATTTCCATAGTTTCTAAAAAAGCAATTAGATAAGCAATTTAACAACCAGTCTCAAAAAAAAAAAAAAAAAAGAAACCTCTCAAAATAAGTATGAATACTTTTTAACACAGCGTATTTCTCAAACCAACATCACAACTGAGAACATTACAAACATTCCTATTAAAGTCAGGACATTCACTATACCACCAAAATTTAACATTTACTGTTCTGGAGGTAGTAGATAATACTATTAGAAGAAACCTGTAAGAGTGATAGAAATTAGAAAGAAAAGGTAAATTACAGTTATTGGCAGATGATATGATTACTTATGTAGAAACCCAAAGAAATTCATCTAAAAATTATTCAAATAATGAGAGAATTCATTAAAGTAGCTGAGTAGAAAATCAATATACTAAAATCAAGATTCTCCACACACACACGTGCATGCAAAATTAGATGATATAAGAAATTCCATTAACTGGGCCAGCCCCGTGGCGCACTCGGGAGAGTGCGGCGCTGGGAGCGCAGTGACGCTCCCACCGCGGGTTCGGATCCTATATAGGAATGGCCGGTGCACTCACTGGCTGAGCGCGGTGTGGGCAACACCACACCAAGGGTTGTGATCCCCTTACTGGTCACGAAAAAGACAAAAAAAAAAAAAAAGAAAGAAATTCCATTAACTAAAGGAAGCAGAAAATATTTAGGAAAATAAACTTATAAGAAACACACCTGGTCCACATGAAGAAAGATTTAAATGCTCTTGGGGACATAAGACTTCAACAAACCGAAAGGCACAGTGTTCAAAGAAAAAGAATTAATATCTTTATAATGCATAATGTATAATGTTATTGAATAAATTTAGAGCAATCCCTGTAAAAATATGAATAGGACATTATTTTTAGAACTAGACAAATTCATTCTAAAGTTCACGGAAAAATAAGCAAGCACTAAAAGCCAAAACTTTTCCAAAAAAGAGGAACTAATGAGAATGGGATAGCCCTGTTAGATAACAAAACATGCTATAAGGCTGCAATAATCAAAAGCTACAATAATTGATAATGGTGCTTGAAGTGGCAGATGAATGGACCAGAGAGCCCAACAATAAATGCAAATTCCTGCATATTTAAGTATTATGGAATTTAATATACAATAAAGGTGGTTTTTCAAATCAGTGTAGAAAAGATGGACTTCTCAATAAATAGTGTTTGGAAAGGTGGACCTGGAAAAAAAAACAAAACAGATCACTACTTCACATTTTCTATCAAAATAAAATTTCAATGCTTTAAAGATTTGGGAGAGAGGAAGGAAAATCAGAAGGTTTACTTATCTATTTTTTTAATAATCACAAAGTACAGAAGGCATTTCTAAGTGCAATTCAAACTCAAAAACCACAAAATCAAAAAATTTAACTTGTCTATATAAAACTTTTTATTTTAATCTGCGAGTAAAAAAGACAATCACAGAATGATGGGGTATTACAACTCCTATCACAAACTAAAGGTTACATTTCTTAACTACAATAAATCAGTAAGCAAAAGTCCAACAATCCAATAGAAAAAGAAGCAAAGGGCAGTTCACGAAAAGGAATGACAAATGAGCATAGACCATTTAAAATGAAATTCAAAAATACTAAAAATAACAAAAATGTAAGATATATGGAAAAAAGCAAGATGCAAAATAATGCGTGTAATATGCCCCCCTTTGTGTAAATATTTTATATATGCTGGAATATAAAGGAATATAAATACATATATATACTTGTTTATATCCAGTTTATTTCTGGAAGGGTACATAAGGAATAATAACAATGCTTGCCTCTGGGTAGGAGAAGTAGAAAGATGAGATAAGAGAAAAATTTGTCACTGCATGCTTTTGAATTTTGTACCATATTTTGTACTATATGTTTGTGTGGCTAACTCAAATTAATCTTTAGTTTTCTTTAAAGAAAGGGTGGACTATAAGACATCAGTGAGAATGACGAATGCAGAGCAGGGTCTGAACCCTGATGCAGGTACTTAATTGTCTTGACTTTCTAGAAGTTCTTAATTTTCTCAGCACCTCAGTTTCCACAGCTGCAAAACAGAAAGCTAAAACTTACACCTCAACAGATTGTTGTGAAAACTAAGTTAACATATAATAAAGCACCTATCCCAAAGTTTGCCAGGAAATATATGTTCAGTAAATGCTAGCTCCCTCCATAAGGACCATTCTTAAAATAACAATATAGTAAGAGTAATAATAATAATGACACTCTGCTGAAGCACCCTTGTTCCACCAACACCCACCCCATCACTCTGACCTCAGCTTACCTCCCATTGCCACAACACCCCGAGTTCCCATGAAGCAAGATTTAAATAAATAATTGCAAATTCTAAATACCAGCCAGGAGAATGACTGGAAAACATCTATTTCAATTCCCACATTTCCATGGGAAACAAAATGAATGCAGGCCATCTGCAGTTCAGTGGCTGGCTGAAGGGATGAAAACTCAAACCTACTGACCCGCATTCCACAGACTTTTCACTACAATATTTCGTGTGTTGGCAAGGAATGGGCACCTTTCTCTCAATTCCACTGGTTACTCATTTTTAAGTTTACCTTGTTGTACCTCTGGAAAGCTACCTTTTCACTCTATAGCACCAACCACACACCCATTATTCAGGCATCCTTCGCAGGTCTGTCCTTGTGAACATGGGCAGTCATGGAATACACAACATCAACTGTCTCCTATTCTCACTGGTACCAGAGGACACAATTACCAAAAAGCCGAGTTTTCAGTTTTCCAGAAAAGGAGGGGGAAAAAGAAAAAAACATTAGTGAAGACTCTATCCTCACAGAAGGAAATTTGGAGGCCCTTTCTCTAGAAGCTGGCTTAAGAATGGATGGTTAAAAATGATGCATCCTCTAAGCACTGGGTTTGGGTGGTGATAGTGGTGGTGGTGAGGCTTTTGTGTGTTTGTTTTGTTATATTTTTCTTTCTTTCTGGTTTTGGTCTTTGAGAAAGATTCTGTAATGGTTGCTATCAATTCTCATTTATAGAAATAAGGACAATGACATTAATAATGAAACAACAGTGCTCCTTTTTATTCTCTGTGGTCTGCAGGAAGTTTCACATTTCACTCAGATCAGAACTCCGTGTTTTACTGATGTGAAAGTGTGTGGTTTTAGCGATCGCCAAGTTCTTCTAATATTCAACTTTCTGTTGTTTCTTACTTGCAATTTACAGTAAACGAATCCCGATTTTTTCCCTTTTGTCAAAATCAGCCCGTTTTCAAAAAAGCCACCTCACACATGGCACTTTTCATGAATCTCATATAGGCAGGAGGCTATTTAGACCCAGTTTATTGGGTTACACAATCTCAACTAGGCAAGAGATTGCTCAAATTTTATCTTTGGACTGCACAGGATGTAAATATTCTGGAGAAGCACAGAAGAAAGCCAAGTCCTGCCTTCGTTTACCGCCCCTTTCCCCAGTGACCTCTCAACCTTCATTTTTGAATAAATAAAACAGAGAAACCTGGAATCATCAGTCAGTGCACAACCAGAGAAGAGGCAGTACTGTCACCACCCTCTAACCATTACCTTTACCTTGGCGACTTGGCTCCATCCCGACAGGTCCTTCATAGGCGCTTAGTCATCCTAGCGAGCCTGTGAAGGTAATGCAAAAACCACTCTCCCCACTACACAAGGGGTCTTCAAAAAGTTCATGCAGGGATTCACACTGTCTTTTACTTTGATTTTTCCATGAACCTCCCCTCATACATTAGAAGAAGAACTGAGGCTCAGAAAGAACAAGTCATTTGTCCAGGAGCCCCCAGCAATAAGTGGCAAGACTAGGTCCTCCACCAAAGTTTTATCATTCTAGAGCAAGGGCACTTTCCACTCTCTCCTCTGCCTAAGGAGAGCAATCTGGATATTTTGTTTGTTTCTCTCCATAATCTGTACATCTTTCTTAGCTGCTTTATCACAACACGCTATGACTCCATCAGCAAGGCTGACAGTCCATGCATATTTGATGGCACCAGTGTTTATATCGGGGTTGGCTTCGAGCGTTCAGTGTCTCGGCCATATCAGTGGTTGAGTATTTTCCCTATCACCAGGTTCCATCAATTGTCAGATGTGCCACAAGTAATTTGTTACCAGTAACCATTAAAGTCCTAAAGTTCCAAATGATTTGTTCGTATTTAGAAACTAGGGCTCTCTCATCATCCCTATGATGCTGCCACTCACACTCCCATTTTCTTTCTTAAGTGGGGGAGCAAGAGGCAGAGTTATAGATAGTTCTTCGGTCACTCCACTTCACCACAGCCCAGGCCCCCTCTATTATAACCCATTATGTGCTGTTATATGAAAATTATCTATCGTAACACTCTTAGATGGATAAAAACTGAAAGCTACTTCTGGACGTGGTGGGGGCAGAGTGACCGACAAGTTGGCTTTCCTAGAAAGAGAATAGAATACCTGAATTCCCTGTAGACTGTGTAAACCTCTACCATCGATCTTGAATTTGTTTTATGGCCTGATACTGTGTAAGAAAACTTAGAATTCCTCACTTGTAATCCTTGGCTATCGCACAGAAAAACTGCACCCAAACAGAGGTAATATGAGTGTGTCACCTACTATCCAAAACACACACACACACACACCCCCCAAGAGAACAGAATGGGTCCAGTCTAGTACTGCAGATGACTAAAAATGCCCCATAGTCCATTCAATACATGTCAAGACAATTTATCCTAACAATATCTAAGAGATAAACAGCAGTATACCTAGCAATAATGAAATCATCTTGAACATCACTTTTATCAGCTTATCTCATAGGACAAAGCATGTATTATATGTCGCCCTCACTAGACAGTAAGCTCCCTGCAGTGAAGAACCAATAATTCATTCAAGTAAATATTTACTGAACACCGACTATGTGCCAGGTGGTGAGCTAAAAGGTGGAGAACAATGCAAAGAACTAAAAAAGACCAAATGCCATCACCACGCATGGAGCTTACATCCCATTCATAAAGGTAGAAAATTCACAAACAGGTAAATGAACACACAGTTTTCAGAGAGCAATACATAATTTAAAGAAAAATAAAATAGGGTACAAGAGATGGGGAGTGTCTGATATGGGTAGGGGGAATGTTATCCATATTACCTCTAGTTCTAACCATTGATTTGTAGCTTTTAAAAAACATACCCATGCCTGGGTCCCACCCCCAGATATTCTGTTTGAATTAGTTTGGGGTGGGCTTGGGCAACAGTATTTTTAAGGGCACTCTAGTGATTCTAACAAACCATAACAACTAAGAACCACTGGTGTGCTTGGTTTTAAGAAAAACAGGCCTTCATTTGAAACCCACATTTCACATATCATCCAAGTGATCTCGGGAAAAATATTTAATCCCACTGAGCCTCAGTATCTTCCTCTGTAAAATGGGGTAATAATAATAATAACACATTCCTTTCTGGGTTATTGTGAGAATTAAATGACATATGTAAAGCATAGCAGAGTGGTTGGCAAATGAAAATGTCTCAGTAAGTATTCGTCATCATTTACTGGTATCTTTATTCATTAAAAATATGCACAGGAGATGCAACCTGGAGGGCTGCAGAACAAATCTTGCCCTTAGACGGGTTCTGTTTTCCATGTACAGTGGGGACTTACAAAGTGCTTTGTTGTAGCTTTAAGTCAAAGTTTTTTGGTTTGTTTGGATTTTTAAAAAACAATTGATTATACATATTTGTGGGGTACAGAGTTGACTATCAATATTTATGTATAATATGTGATGTTCAAATTATGATATTTAACATATTCATCATTATAAAACATAATCAATATGTCAATTAACCAATTTCTTGCTAATCTCCCTCCCCCTCCCCCTTTCCCACCTCTGCTAACCATAGCTCTGCTCTCTCCTTCTGAAAGTTCAGTGCATTATTATTATTACTATCTTTCTTTCTTTCTTTCTTTCTTTCTTTCTTTCTTTCTTTCTTTCTTTCTTTCTTCTCCTATTTATGAGTGAGGTATGCAGTATTTCTCTTTCTGTGCCTGGATTATTTCATTTATCATAATTTTCTCCAAGCTCATCCATGTTTCTGCAAATGGCAGAATTTCATTCTTTTTTATGGCAGACTAGTATTCCACGGTGTATATATACCACATTTTCCTTATCCAGTCATCTGACGATACACATTTAGGTTGGCTCCATAACTTGGCTATTGTAAATAGAGCTGCGATCAACACAGAAGAGCAGGTATCCCTTCAACACGATGATTTACATTCCTTTGCACATATTCCCAGTAGTGGGATTGCTGGATAGTATGGCAGTTCTATTTGTAGTTGTTAAGAAACCTCCATACTATTTTCCATAAAAGCTGTATTAATTTCAAGTCCCACTAACAGTGTAGAAGGGTTCCCCATTCTCTGCATCCTCACCAGCATTTGTTATTCTCAGTCTTTTTGATAATAGCCTAACTAGGATGAAATTTGATCTGCATTTCCCTGACAATTGATGCTGAGCATTTTTTTATGTACCTGTTGGCCACTTGTATGTCTTCTTTTGAGAAATGTCTGCTCAGTGTCTTTGCCCATTTTTTAATCAAAAGCATAGGCAACAAAAGGATTAATATACGGAATATACAAGGAACTCAAACAACTTAACAGTAAAAAAACAAATAATCTGCTTTGAGCCAAAGTCGCCACTAGAGTGAGATCATACGTTGCGCTCTTCTCCTCCCATGAGGAAGTATCCTCCTGCTGAGCTTCATGAGCTGTCAATGTTTAAAAAACCAAAGATTTTACATAAAAATCTGCTAACGATGCATTCCCACATGACAATGATTGGCTAGCACCGGGAAGATGCCACTTCTTCCAGAGAGGATGCCCTCTCGAGCGCCCCATTTACCCCACCACACCCTGTAGCTCTCTCCCCAAAACTCATGCTCAGACTGTGCCTGAGGACCAGTCAGATTCCATCAGAACACCTGCCCTGCTACCTTCTCTGCAGTAAAGAGGAAAAAAATATTTCCTATATCCAAGACTCTAAAATGAGAAAAAGTTTAGGTAGACAAAAGGCTTTGTGTTTAAAAACCCTACAGACTTGCCTAGTTCTGCAGGCATATGACCTAACATGTCTGGACACTGAAACAGGATCTTTGCAAACATTGCTCATTTAATCAACCCAAGATTCCGTGAGATACTTCCATTATCACCATTTTCAAGGATGAGGAAACTGAACCTTGGAGAAGACAAGCAACAGCCTTCAGTAACATACACAATTAATGGCAAAGTTAGGTACAGAAACAGAACCTTCTGAAGTCAAAGTCACAAATTCTCCCACCATACCTTCTAGCCAGAGAACTATTTAATGTAATTAAATGACTCAAAAGAACAATAACTGGATGAGAAATCCTTGGGAAAGAACACCATTAGTTTAGAATAGTGCACGTCTCTCTCTGGCCAAGGTACTTTCTGTTCACGCCATTACTGAGGACATCCATCCCAATAAATTCTGGGCAGCTGTGTCTTCCAAATATTGAGAAAGCTTCAGATTACACAATGAAGCCTATTCCTAACTTCCTTTTATCCCTTCTATCCTTTTATCTAAAGGAAGTTCTACTCAAATCTATAGTTGAACAGATTACAAAAAGAAAAAAACATTATTTTGTGTGTGCATCTGTTTGTGTTTGTGTGTGCTGTGTTGAGAAAGATCAAAACCAACCACTGAAATGGAAGACCAAGACACGATAAGGCTCAACTCAAACATAAACTCTCTGTCTCCCTTTACTCACCTTGCGATGATCAACCTGCCTCTAGATTCTGATACAGGAAATTTGTACCTATCTCACATTTCCATATCACATTACATTTATGTGTAGCATGTCTACCCCACCAAACTATAGAATTCGTGGAGAGAAACAACTATGTTTTACTTGCTTCTAAATGCTCACTCCAATGCATCCCCACCACCAATGTTGAGTGCAAGAGTTACACGAAGTTGGATATTTGGTAAAGTGGCTGCTGAGTTAGGGTTGCAAATTAAGAGTGAATTCATTTAAGACTAACCTTATTTTTTAAATGTTTCATACATTAATATAGATTTAGTACTTAGCACCTCAGAGCTAGGCTTTGTGGGGATGCAGAGATTAACTTTTTTACGTGCTTTGATGGCAAAGAACTAACCATCTATTGACAGAGACAAAGGCACATAAATAAACATAATGCCTGAGTAATAAAAATTAAGTCTCCTAAGAGATACAAACAAAAACAGTTCTGGCAACCATGAGAAATGTGCAAGCTATGAGATTTCTCAGGATTTTGCTATAATCTTTATTTTAAGTGATCAATTAAAATATTTCCACTCAAATAAATGTGCAATTTCTTTCTCTGATAATTTACTGACATTTCTTTTTTGAAGTTGCTGACATTTAACTATCAGAAGAGCTATTAAGAAAGGTCTCAGCCATAATGGGGAATTCAACTTCTTTCTTTCTTTTTGTTTGTTTTTTTTTTTTTAAGGAAGATTAAGAGAAAGTATCTTTGTATTTCAGCAATTCTGGAAGAGCTTGACTTTTCTGACAATATAACTGCAAAGGAACTTGAGTCAAAACATATAAGAAAAGAAAAGATGCTCAAGATATTTCAACTCTACAATCATTTGCTGAACACATGCTAAGTGCCAGGAAATATGTTAAACTCTGCAGGGAAACAGAGAGTTCAGCCTTTATTTGGGATAACAGTGGGTTACTGGTCCAGAAGAAGACATTGAGATACAACTTTATGAAAAGCAGCATAGAAAAGGTATGGGCGAAAGGCCATAAGATTAGAAAGGAAGAGAAATTATGTAAATTAGAAACTTTTTTGATAAATGTCACATGGCACTATGAAAAGAAACTAATTGAGTAACTTAACATTTGCATTATAATTTGGTAACAGAACTCAAGCAAGTCACTGCCTACTTTTTAGTCTTCAGTTTTCCCCCAACATTAAGAAAGAGATTTAGACTATACAGCCTTTCCAGTGGTCACAGTCGACAAATCTGGTCATTAAATTAAGGTACCCTCTGAACTGGAGGAACAGCAAGAGAATGCAGATATTCTATTTGTGCCATTTGAATCCATTTGTCCTCTTAGATGTTTGCCAACCAAGAGATTCAAAAATAATAAGTCTATCGCTACACAGAGTTTGATATTTTTATCATAATTTACGTGACCATAATTTATGGACTAAATTACATGCCATTTCATGATAAAAACTGGAATACTACTACAATATGAACAGGGGACATATGAAGGCAGACAGGTAAGTAGGATGGACTTCCACCAGGGCTCTCCCTCCATTCTATGACACAGAAGGTACAAGATAATTATAGTCCAGCTACCATTAGTTGATATAGGTCCTGTCTATAAGAAAAGTGAAAACTTTATTTCTCAGTAGAAATGATCCTAGTATCTCTTTCCAAAGTCATACTACTGTGCAAATATTTATTATGTAAATTATTATTCACCAAACTTGCCTTACACAATCAAAATCTCCAGAGAGGACACTGGGAATCTTTCAGACAAGTCATGAAACTCCTGTTACAGAGAATCTGATCTACTCATTATTCACAACAAAGGTTCTGCTTCTTGTCCTTTTTGTGTGTTTCTTCTGCTGGCAATGTGCTTCTGCCACCTCTGGCTGGAGACATACGCTTACCTATCCTTCAGAATCAAGTGCAAATACCACCTGATTCCATTACCCTCCACACTGTCTCATCCAGGAAAGTACCTTTTACCTCCCCCAGCCCTTTGTACTTCCTTCAAGTACATAAATTATATAGACATATTTACTATCTCCTCTATTAGACTACGTGTTCTTAGAGATCAGAGAAGGAGGCTGATCCACTCAGTCAGCAAACATTTTGGGGCATCTGTCACACCCCAGGTGCTGCTCTAGAAGTCGTGACACAACAATGAACAAGACTAGTTCACTATTTTCATGGACATTCTACCACAGGTGCTGGCAGACTGGGGCCCACGGACCAAATCCAGCTTGCTTCATGCTATTGTAAATAAACTTTTATTGGAACACATCCACACTCAGTTCTTGACATATTACCTACGGAAGAGTTGAGTATTTTATGTATTGTCTGATTGCAGAGTGCGTAGCTGTGACAGAGACCATCATACAGACCACTAAGGCTAAAATATTTACCATCTATCCCTTTACAGAATAAGTTTGCTCACCTCTGTTTTCAAATATCCTTCCCACATAGCACAGTGCTGGGTACCCAGAAGGCAGTGAATAAATGCTTCAAGAATAAAATAAAGATTGAAAGTGAGAATAAAATCATATAAGACAAGTTCTATGGCAGAGCCTCTTTTACCCTTCATCTTTTTTCTTAATTACGCCAAAACGAATTCCCACCCAGAATAGAATGTTGTTAGCAATGCTACAGTTTAGCATGATAAAAAGGGAGGGAGCAGGCTTTCAAACCTATGGAAAAGTTAAGAACTAAATAAATTTGCTGTGATTTCAGAAGTCATTACTATTTCAGGCTCATATCTGATCATAACAGCTGGCCTGGCAAAATATATTACAATAGCTGTTTTTCTGGCTTTGTAGAGCTTACAAAAGTTTGAGACGAGTTACTATATTTCATCAGTTTGTTTGGCTGGAGGAGACCTTGATTCTTTGTGTCTTTTGGGTCAAGCTGAATAAGGAGACCTGGATCAGGTTAAACACAAACACACAGCAGCATGAGGAAAACCCCATTCTGTCAAATACCAAAATAAAGGTTATAAATTAAATTTATATCCATATCCTAAGAGCTGTCTTCTTTATTATGTCCATATGAAAACCCTCTCATCCCTCAAGAAAAGAAATGAAAACTGTGCTATTTGCAGGATCCTTTTCAGAGGCTGAGTTAGTATAAAATCTAAAGTAGAGCGTTAATATACAATTAAGGTTTACAAGTCTTCTGCATGATTTTTATGTGGTTGACTGTGGAGAGTAACAGTTTTATAGTCAAACAAGTGTCTATTCCACAGAAGTTGTGGCACTAGTCAACTATGTAAACTTAGGCAAACCATTTAGCCTCTCTGAGTCTCTGCTTCTTATCTGCAAAATGAAAATAATAATTATACTGCAGGGCTGATGTCAGAATTAAATGAGATAGTAAGTGCAAAGCAGCTTTGTCAGAAACAGGAGAAAATTGACTTTCAGTAAAGGCTGGTTCTTTTCCTTTCATTTTGTCCAACCAAGTGCTACTCAGCTCCCCATATCTCAAAAATACCTTCGTTATGACATATCTAAAATCCCTGAAATGTTCCAGTATGTTTCTTTTTCAAGTCAATAAATTTGGAGACATAGCATTTGTACATCTTTGATTCTTCCTTAGGCTGACACACACACACAAAAAAAAGTACTTTCACTTCTTAATTTACTACTCAGAAGCTAGACAATAGCTTTTGTTTATTCTTCATCCTGGTGTCTGATTGCTAGCAAAATATTATTTGAAATAACATTCCCCAAAATGCATTATATTAAGAACATCCTGATGAGCATCATAGAATGGGTAATCAGTTCAGTTTTGAATATCCCTCCTTATTTTGAATTCAAACAAAAATGGCTGACCTAGTCATTTTCACATTCTGGTTCTCATGACCTTTAGCTCCTGTGACCCTCAGTGTAAAATGCAACAAAGAAATCCACATGCTCTCATCAAGATAGTCTCCATTCACTTTATAGATAAATGGTTAGCAGACAGCCACTGGTAGACACGGATGGGTGAACAGACAGATACAAATTACAAATGAAGATGGAGAGATATAAACGAGAGGGGTAGGTAAAGATAGCCAGAGATGCTTTGCCGGCTGATTGAACCGATAGGCATGGGGGATGGTTAGGCAGAGGGGAAGGACAGGCGGGTAGATGGACAAAAAGAAAAAGAGAACTCAGGTAAATGTAAATGGCAAGATTCTAAACAAACACGTAGAAATACGTAGAGGGAAACAACGAGATAAATCCATAACAAAAAGATCAATCTCAGAACTGAAGTACTAGAAAATCTCTCATAGCCTAGTGCTCCTTAAGTCTCCATTTTTAAAAATATTCAAAGGTCTTTCTTCATCATTATGTCATCACATCCAAAAATACGCTAAATGTAGTATTATATACATGCCCAACCACAGAAAATGAACCCTTTGGGTAAAAGAAATCTTTGCATCCCTCTGAAAAGAGAAAATGAAAAGTCTTCCAAAAGGCATAAGGCAACTTATCTAATGCAGCACATTTGTGACATTAACCAAACTATTTTTCAGTGTTTCTCTAATTAACGTTATGTTAATAAAGATAACTTGGGCCAACACATTTTGTTATGGTCAGAATTATCTGTAAATTCTCAACTTTACAGGCCTAACTTACATTGACTGAGATCTTATCTAAAAGTATTGCTAAACTCCAGCCAATACATATTAACTTAGGATGAAATTAAATACTTCAAATTCCTCTGCTGTAAAAAAATGGCCAAGTGCCCCTACTTTGCTCTAAAGCAAGTTCCCTTCTTGGTAAACAGCCAACACTTAACAAAGGAAACAACAGTCAAATACATAATAAAATGCAATAGTATGCAGTGATTAAAATTTATATTTTGAAGAATGCTAAATGACATGGAAAGATGCTTCTAATATAACATTATGTAAAGAAAACAGAATAAAACTAAATATACACTAGGGTACTTCAAAAAATTAGTGAAAAAATACAATTAAAAGATAATACAGATCTTTCCACAAACTTTTTGAAGACCCCTGTATATACGTGTATGTATGTACACATAAACATATATATTTGTACACACATATAATATAAATGAAACATGACCCTCGTCTAAAAAAGAATAAAGTAGTTACATGTATAACCTAGAACAGTGGTGTCTCTGGTTGATGGACCTGTGGGTGTTTTAATTTTCTTCATACTTTTGTGCATTTAATTTTCTAAAATGAGTCTACATAACTTTTATAATTGAAAAAGAAAGATTTTTTTTTTAGGAAAAAAATATGTCCCTGTGCTATGATATCAAATAGGAAGGTTTTTGTTGTTGTTGTTTAGAGAATATCTTCATTTTTAGAGAATATCTTCACTGGATATTCTCTAAAAACAAGATATTCTCTAAAAAGCAGAGATGGACAACTCAGAGATGGGTTCAGTGACGACCCCCATCAACCAACAGCAAGCAGTCAAGCTCCTAAAGCAAAGTGTGACAGAGGCAGACCTGACTCAAGGTTTCCTGGTGCCCTACTGTCTTCTTTACAAGGTCCACTCATTTCTCTCACGAAAGGAGTTTTGTTTTTTGTTTTTTTAATACAAGGCCTCCAAAACAGTTTTGCTTCCCTCCCACCCCAAAGTTTCAACATCCTACTTAAAAACAAAAATAAAAACCTGCGCACATAGCCTACCTGGGCCCCTTAACACCTCACTTCACAGAGGGAGGGGAAGACTCTGTTCAAGAACTTCCAATGTTCCTACTGTTCCTATTTTCACAAATTCATAAAGCCAATTATCCTAACAGGATCAGCCCAATCCACTAAGGGGATGTCCAGGCACAATTTCAAAAAAGACACAGCGTGACCTAGAAAGGGAATCAGAGAAAGATTCAAAAGCCGCTGAAGACAATAGAACGCCGCAGAGAATGAGACTTGGCATCGAGGAAGCAACACAGCTCAGATCTAGCTGGTCTGGTCGTGGGATGACTCACCAGTACTGCTGTGATGCTTTCCTGTCCCATTCATCAGACAGGTTTTTCCATTAGAATTTTCTGATGATGTGCTCCCCAGTAAGTTGCTCAGATCAATTTTGTAGTGTTAAAATAAGGAAGATATGACTGAAAAGTTACAATACGGTCTCCACACAGTATTCACAAAAAAGCCCGGGGAGAGTCCAGCGCTGGGTGAAGGAAGACCAACCTGCCCTTCACCTCAGCCAGTGAGCAAACGCACTGGTCTGTCAGTTCTAGACTTTTAGCTAAAGAGTTGACTGATTCTGACAAAAGCCGATACATTACTAATAGTGTAAGGCCAATGAATTATATGGAGAATATGCATATACAGTAAAAGGCTGGGCCTGCTCAGGGTCTGGGGGCAAGAAGAGAAGTTGAGTCTTTATGGAAAAGTCAAAGCCTGTAGAAAAAGACAGAGCCTCATGACTGCCCTCACCTTCAGTGGGACTGAGCTAAGAACTCCCGCCCTCAGTGCCCTCACCCCACCCATGGAAACTTCTAGAACAGAATCCATTATGGGAATGAGCCTGGGTAGAAAGGCAGCAGATGGTCAGGACGCTGAGCCTTGGTTCCCTTGTAACATCCTCTAGCGGCCTCCCCACCAGAGACCACTCCCTTTTTGTGACCTTCTCTCTCTTTTCATGCCCTGAGTGTGTTTTTCTCATCCTGATACCAATGGATTAAATGTCTTTTATAAAGCTTTCACTCTAAGCACTGCACATCATTTAAAAAAATTTTTTTTAAATCTTATCAGTAGATTTCGAGAAAGGGACCCATCAGAATTACCTAAGAAGGTTTTCAAAATGCAAATGTCCTCAGTCCACAGCCAAAGATGTAGGGATGCAGACTGAATTCTGGAAAAACCTCCCAAAGTAAATCTTATCCACAAACTTGGGGGAGAACTATTGCTGCAGGAAGCAATCAGGATAAACAAAGGTGAGGAAAGCAATGGCCACACTAGTGTCCCCAAGAGGATCAAGTGGTCAGTGTCCTGTGTTCATGATGGGCAAAGGGAGGGCGACCAGAGCATGGCCAGGACAACAGAGTGGTGTCCACTCTGGACAAGGACACAGAAAGCTGCCCCCAAGAGAAGAGCTGTGTGGTCTATCAGTGATCTCAGAAAAGAGGACCCACTTAGGAGTCCTGGAGCGAGGTAAACTGGGAAATTTGGGCAGGATTTGGGTTTGGAGAAAAAGGGTTTGCAAAGGATATTCACCTCAGGCAGGCTAATCGACACATATATACTATATATTCAGTTTATTATCTTGAAAACAGTGACAGTAGGGGATAGTAGATGAGTGTACCCTCTATGAATTACTTTAAATATTGTTGAAACAATGATAGGCTCCAAAGAAACCCTAAGGTGGAAAAAATTTGTCACAGTCTCCCAATTCAGAGATGTATAATCCACACCTACTAAATTTCTATGACAAATCTCTTTAACCAAAATGAGGTAGAGAGCTTAACTAGGTACATCTACCTGACTCCCTTAAAAGTCAAAACCAAGTCCAATTCAGTTGTCCTGTGAATCTCTGTAAACAAATCCTATTGTTTCACTTCCATAAGAAATCCTCAATATGAAACAAAGATGGCTAATAAAACCTAGCCCCAGAGTCCTTCTTAATATTTGCTTACTGTTTCTTCATCTGTAAAGTAGAAATAATAGATTTTAATTAATGACCTGGGCAGTTATTCAATAAGGTTAACCGTTAAATAATGATATACCTAGCTCTATTTGCTAAATAAACTATTGACTCACATTTTTAAAACTTAATAAGCATTCCTTAGTTTTCTATAAGCAACATATAGTTCCTAATTTGTACCACCAATCTATTCAGTTCCTGATTTGCAGGAATCCCTTCTGCTTTATCCAACATTCAAAAAATAAAACTTGGGGCCAGCCCGGTGGTGCATGCTACAGTGCGCCACTTGGGAGCACGGCGGCACTTCCGCCGAGGGTTCGGATCCCACATACAGACTGGTTCTCGCTCACTGGCTGAGCGAGGTGCGGCCGTGACACTGAGGGTTGCGATCCCGTTGCCGGTCCCGGTCCGGTACGGGCGCGACACTGAGGATTGCAATCCATTGCTGGACACGAAAAAAGACAAAAAGGAAAAAAAATTAAAAAAAATAAAAAAAATAAAACTTATCTATTTTATTAGATCCTCCCACCTATGGTATTAGTATGGAATTATTATACTTTTATCCCTTGGATGTCTCTATCCTATGACATTCTCTAAAAAGATGTCTGGGAGTGAGACAAAGATTCATCAGGCTCTTTACGAGTAATGTCCAAAGTTTGGCACTTGCAGAAGTGGTTTTTATTTGTACCACAGACCTTGACATCATTACACAAGATGTTTATCAAGTTGGAGTTATCTGAGTGTGTCCTTCAACTGGCGTTGCATAAGTAGATTAACCAGACTGAATTACATCACTCCCTGCTCAGAAGACTGTCCCTCGTTCCTTACTGCTACAATCTGGCCCTGTCACTCATCCAGTCTCCTACTTTTTTCCCTAAAGGAACTATGCTGAGATTAGGCAGGAGAGGTGGACGAGGAGCCCAGGGCTGGCAGAACATCTCCTTTCTCCCTTGCTTTTTCCCTCTACGTTGGCCTCCCTCAAACCCCCTTGGTGGCAGGGGAGGAGGGGTGAGTTACCCAATTATTGAGTCTGAAGAAGGAACTGGGCATGTGCGACTCAGCCCCTTCCTCCCAGTCTTTGGGATTTACCTGACCATTGGAAGCATATACTCCCCATTCCTCAGGGTTTGGAGTTTACAGGCACAGTCCCCTGTGGAGGAATATTCATGTGCAGAAGTTGTCTGAGAGGAAGAGGGTAAATTTGATCCAGGAGCACGACATTAGCCCACTGAGCTGACAGACCTAAAGCTCATTCCACAACCTAGACATTGCATCCCTCTGCCTGGCTCCTGCATTAGTTCAACTGGTTTCTATATGGGTACAAATGAACAGGAGACAGAACAGTGAATGGAGCTGAGAATGAAGCTTTGTGTCCAAAGCAGGGAAAAAATTCAGTTTCAATTGGCCCCGTCAAGCCCCAGCGTTTCCTCTGCTCTAACCACTCTGAACTTACAATACCGCGTTCCCGGGTGCACCTGTGCCTTTGCTTTTGCTCACGCTCTTCCATCATAATGGAACTACCTTTCCACACCCTTACCCCAACCTAACCCCCAGCCTTCTCAGATGCAGCCAACCTCTGGATCTCCCCATTCCTTGAATCCTTACTGCTGATGATCTCTTCTAAGCATTTGTTCTTTATCACTCTGTAATTACACAGACATTTTTACATCAAATCTCTATGAGACTCTGAGCTCCTAAACTGTCAAGGACTGAGCCCCTTTCACCTCCAAATCCTCCTTTCCATCCCTCTCCCGTTGGTCCAAGTTCACAAACATTTGCTGAGGACTTATGAAACTAAGAGCACTGTATTCATTATCTTGTTTAATCTCTCCTAGGAAGTGGAAGAAGTCATCAATCTCTAGACAGAACAGGATCTAGGCTCAAAAGGGCTCATCATTCCAGCAACCCTTGCTGTCTCTGGTGTGGAGAGGGGCAGCCTACAGACTTGAGGCAGACCAGCAGATGTGGATGGAAGTGCGGCTTCCCTGCCTTCACCTGCATCTACACTGCCCCCGGGTTTAAGGAGAAAAAGAATTCTCACTTTAAAAAAACAAAACAAAACAAAAGAAAAACAAACAGGAAGATGGAGAAAATAAGAGTCCAAATAGTCACTGCTCCACCAAGGGCCTAATTGCTCAATGTGAACATGTCTCCCCATCCCCAATCCTCACTCTGAAAACAGAGGTCTAGATGACAGTGGTTTTGTCACTAGATGAATAACAAGTGCTGAGGATTGCTAGAATTACAAGGCCCAGACCAGCTCCACTCAAATATAGCTGGAAGCTTTCTAGTAACTCTAGCCGTGCATGGGAAATGAACTGCTCAGAAGTGAGTCACTTACTGGAATCTGTGCTGCCTACATTACTCAGCTGATATTAATACACCCACTTGTTCATTAAAGTTTAATTGGAGTTCATGGGAATTGGTTTACAGGATACTTAATCAAAGCGAACTGTTTGTGTATAAACCGTTCACATGCAAAGCTAGAAAGCACAGCTCTCCTCCACTCTACACATGTCCACTGGCTGCTCTTTTAATTGTGTTGATACAATCAGTTAGTCAGAAAGGCTGGGACAATGACCTTGAAGGAGGAGGGAGAAAAGCTATCTAGACAAAAGCATAAGAATAGAGTGAATGAAAAATCCCTTGTGAGGTAGTAGCCACAGTTGCCTAACCCACCAGCTACAGCCAGTCATCGACTAGGACTCAAATGCCAACTCCTAAACAGAAACTTGCTTCTTCTAGCTCTGTTCTAAGGTTCATTATCAGAACTGCAGGTCTCTTTTTTTTCTGGGCACCTGTCTTCCAGACGTACAACTTTATTTTTAAAATGGGTGGATAAGGAAATTAACCATCATTCAACATAATCACACATTTCTCTTGTGCTGACAAGCAAACCATGAACACAATCCCAAACGCCTATTTATACAATCAGGACTGTCAGTACCCTGTGATTTCTTATCGCATATCTCACTAATCAACATTTTGGGAAGCATACATTTTTTAAGCCCCTGAAAAAGACTGTGCATGAAGCTAGGGGGAAATATATGTCAAGTTTGGTGGCCCTGGTTTTGTTAAAATTGTCCTTATGTTCATCATTGTTAAATACACATGACTTCTCTGCCCAAAACAAATTAAAACAAGTTAAAACCTTGGCGCTACATATTGCAGTATTTTGAATCCCTGAAGCGACCATTGAAGGGCAATCTACATTTTTTTACAGTTCTATTGAGATATAATTCACATACAATATAATTCACCCACTGAAAGTCTATAATTCAGTTTTTAGTATATTCACAGAGTTGTGCAACCATGACCACAATATAATTTAAGAACATTTTCAGCATCCAAAAAGAAACCGATACTCATTAGCAATCATTCCCTATCCTTCATCCCAACCCTGCCAACATACACTAACATATGTCTCTATAGTCTCTACAGATTTGCCTATTGTGGACTATTCATATAAATGGAATCATATAGTACGTGGACTTTTGTGACTGGCTTCTTGGACTTATGATAATGTTTTCAAGGTTCATCCATGCTGTAGCACATCTCCATACTTTATTCATTTTTGTTGCTGAAAATATTCCATATTATAGATATATCATACTTTGCTTATCCATTCTGCAATTTAATTTTTTTTAAAAATCTACCAAAAAACAGCAAATTATTTAGCTCTCAAGTTTGACAGATATTTTGCTTGTCCCTTCAACAATCCATTCATGATTATTCCATTACAGAAGTAAAAAAAATAAGGGCTGTGTTAGGGATTTCTCAAATGTGGGAGGAAGCAGCAGAGCCTTGCAGCCTAAGCCTTTCTCCATGTAAAACTCAAGGGAGTGGTTCACAAGTACACTCTGTCAGTCTACAGAGAGCTCTCACTAACAAAATATAGCTAGATCGTGGGCTCCCTAAGTTAGGAGCTGTGGGCACTGTGCTCCAAGGGGGCAGGCTTGGAAAGAATTAAAGGAGCAACATTCAGAACCATCTCTCTTTCAAGGAAAACCACCTTTTCAGCTTCTTAAGATATGAAACTCAACTATTTAGCAAGAGCACGTACTATGTGCCACATGCCACCATGGAGATTAATAAGATATGACACCTGCCCTCCAGGAGCTCAAAACCTAGCAAGAGACACACACAGAACAAGTCTACAACAGAGTAAACAATGAAGAGAAACTTGGAGAAGGGAACCTTCCATTTGTTATGTCTCACTTGCCACATTAGTGATTTCATTTCTAACCTTGTTTGTAGAGTTGGAACTAATTATTCCATGGCAAACATAGATGGTACATAGACTTCCCTAGAGATAGAGAACCCATAGCTATGTGCATCCTGAAAAACTAAAAGCTGATCTGTTTCTGGGGCCTAAATCACACTAATAACATTACCAGATGATGCAGACAGACATAAAGGAATCCATCAAAGTTGGAAACCCTAGGGTTCAAGGGGGTCATGTGTCCAAACAAAAATGCTTTCTGCCTCCTTCTAAAGCAGGCATTTCAAGACAATGTCAGGAAGCTAGCAATTCACTGAGACGTTGCAACCTAAGAAACTACATACTGTGAAGGAAATAGGTTTCCAAAATACGTCATCTAACCCATACTGTGGTACATAACACTAATAATAAAGCACTGGGTTTATTTGGTGCCATGTGTCTAAGGGACTCAAAGGCATTTGCCAAAGAGAATCAATCTTTCCCACCTCCCAAGCTAGCGTAGCAAACTCCTAAGTCATCAAGAAGCTCAAGAGCATCTTCCATTCCTGTGTTCTATATTCTAAGAACATGGCCGAGCTTCCAGATAAAGGTACTTTGCAATGAGAACTAGATGTCTGAGTCATCCTTCTGTTTTTTGGAAAACAGAAAGATAGAAACATAGACCCCTTTGGATCCAACTCATAAACAGATTAGGTTTTCACACAAACCAAAAATAATTTATGCACTCAATGAGAACTTCTTTCACTTAAAATTTCTACCAGCATGAAATCCTCTGTAATATGCCCATCCAGTTTGCACATCAGTACAAGTGCTCCTCTTTAAATTCATATAGCGAGTTTGCATATCCTGTTTCCTAATCACCTCATGCAAAAAAGGAAATTTACCTTCACCTCTCTTGTTCATTAAAGCAAGTTTCAGGAAATGCTTTGACATTTGGTTTTTGAAAAACGTATACTGGCTTAAGAGAAAATCCTAGAGATTCACTGCTCTTTGTACTTGGAGAAAAACAAGTTAATATCAAATCACAGGCTAACTTTTTAACCAATCTTTTTAAACAAGGAAAATAAAAGGGAGCATTTTTAAGATATATTACAACTCTGTGTAACCTGAGTTGCACTTACACTCAAATTAGGTGGTGAAGCAGAAGGCACCCAGAGTCAAATGTTCTGGGTTTGCATCCACCACTGCTTTAAGAAAACTCGCTTCCCCTCTCTCACCCTCATTTACACAGTCTCTAAAAGGGAAATAATAATGATAAACCCTGCCTTGCCTTACCTCATAGGGATGCCACATGAGGCAAAAGAAAATGTGTATGTAAGTGCTTTGAAAACCACAAAGCCCCATACATTGTAAGGTATCATCTTAATGTCCTTTCCCATAAAGGCATTTTTTTTTAATGACATGAACACTTTTGCCTTTCTGTTTCTATTCTGAAAAGGCCAAAGAAATGCCCCAAAATCAACACTACCAATTCCAGTAAACTTCACGTGCACATGCATGCACACACACTCACACACACACACTCTTTGCAAGGATAACTGTTATTTAAGACAATAAGCCCAAAAAAGTACAGATATTGAAGAATCTTCCATCTTAGAGCTCATCTCAGCAACACATGTTTAAGTGTTTTTCAGTGTATTCTTACTCTTTGAAGGTGGGAAAAATACATATGTGAGAGTGTGTTACCTTAGAAAAAGTGGAATGCCAAAATTCCCACCCACCTCCTGCTGGTGCTAGAGAAACGGTCCCAGGAAAAAGTGGTCCCAGTACATCAGTGTTTCCTAGAAAGGTAGGAAATGGGAGACAGCTTTGAGGGTAGGACCCAGGCATGTGCCGACAGAGGAAAGACAAAACTTTCTAGGGAAACGCAGAAAAAATACCATCCCCCCACAGGCCATCTTTGACCAGTGAACTGAACCTCGGTAGCCATGTGGCAACCTTCCAATGGGAGCTTATCAGGGATGTGGATGCACTCCATTCCCCAGCACACTCTACCATCTGAAGTTTACTCTCTCAACCACAATCTGCAGATAAGCAAAGGTCAAGGACAGAGAAGCCAAGGACTTTTCCAAGGTCATTTGTGGCTGTGTAAATACAACTCCTAAATGTCCTAAACTGTTCTGGAGTAAATGGGCCAGGATGCTAAACAGCCCTAAACGTCCACTTTGTACCTGTCCTTCATCATTGTAGAACAGTGGAATAGGAGGAGCTAACAATGATATAGGGTTTGCTATGCGCCAGGCACGGTTCTACATGCTTTACTTTTTTTTTTTTTTTTTTTTTTTTTTTTCTGCTGCTGGCCATTACATGAATCTGAACCCTTGACCATGGTGTTATAACACCACACTCCAACCATCTGAGCTAACTGGCCAGCCCTTACATATTTTAACTCTCACAATGACACTATGAGGTAAGTCCATTTTACAGATGAGGAAGTTGAGACATGATAAAGTGGTTTGTCCTAGGTCATATGATACTATGTCATGGAATAGATTTAAACCCAAGCAATATGGCTTTGATGGCTGTCCCTAACCAGTACTCAAAATTGCCTGTTCATGGGCACTTCAAACGGATGAACACCCATCATGAACCAGGTACCCTTGGAGGCTCTCACGTATTCTAATTTATCCTCACAGTGACATTGGGAAAGAGATTTTATTATTGCCTAATTCAAAGGAAGGCACTGAAATCCTAAGGGGTCATTTAACTGAGGTTTTTACAAACACTAAGAAGCATGCAGGGATTCGAACATCCGTCCAGTTTCAAGGTCAGTGGGCTTTGTAAACATCCAGGTTCTGTACAAGTTCTGACTTCCTGAAATCATCATCAGCACTGTCTGTCTACCTATCTACTCGTTTGATCATTTTTTGCCAGGTGGTAGGGTGGAAAAAACATGTGTTTGGGGGACAGGGAGATCAAAGCAGTTCTACCACTTACCAGCTGTGTAGCTTGGACAAGTTACTTAGCCCCTCTGTGCTTCAGTTTCTCATCTGAACAATGAGATCAACGATAACAGTACCTGACAATATCTTATAGGATTGTTATAAAAATTAAATGAGATGATACATGTAAAATATGACAATGGCTAGAACATAATAATTGCTCAATAAATATTTATTCAATGAATAATTGAATAAAAAGTAATAAATTAAATGACATAAAAAAAATTACTACCAGAGTTTCTGTCCTATAACAGCTGCTCAAAAACAAAAACATTATTAATTTATTATTAATATCCTCTCTAATAGTCTAAACATGTCTTGAGTCTTCCAGCCCTGTCTGATCTAGTCTGTAAACCTCACAATGGACAGCACAGAGCCTTGCATATTAGAGATGTTCAGAGTCAATGATTACATGATCCTCTGAACTTTCAGAGTCAAGAAAATCTAAGACACTAAAATAACTTCTCTCAAAGTTTAGCAGCTTCAGTTTTCCATTTTCACCCAAAATTTTATCTTCAATTTGAAAATTATAACCCGGAATTGAAGTCTAAAACACACTAAAAAGCCTCAGTTTAATGTTCATATTTATTTCTGATACATTTCTCAAGAAATAAAGAAGAAAAATGTTTTCCCATTCTCATCATTTTTAAATCTTATCTCTGTCTTCTCTACAAAGACAGCCACATTACTTATGAAATCATTTATTTTGCTCTGGGCCCTTCACAGATGGTAATCACAAGTGCTTTCCTGAAGCAGTCACTGGCTAGAGCATGAGAGAGAGACAGAGAAAGAGTTTAAAGGCAAGAATGGAGGACATTTAATGTCAAGAGTAATTCATGTGGCAGAACTGATTCAACCAGGACACCAAAAGAAAAACAAATGCAAGAGTACGTAACTAAATTTTAGGAAAAATATACATAAATATGCATGGATGTGTGTGTGCAGATGTGTATGTACATGTATAGACCCATGCATGTGTGTACAGGCGTATGTGTATAGACGTGTGTGTGCATATGGAAAAAGGCTGGGCTGAAAACCATCCAACACCAGGCAGGAGAAACAGTGGCCACACGAGGAGTTTTGGACAAGGGCATGAAGGGTCGCAATGCTCAGATGGGACTAGAGGCTGGAAAACTAGTTTTTGCAGCTCGGCTCTGCCTCATCTGGAACAAGCCATTTCAATTCAGTATCCTATTTCTAAGAATGGAGACCTCACAGGACTG
The DNA here is from genome assembly GCF_000696425.1 of Galeopterus variegatus. NCBI lineage: Eukaryota > Metazoa > Chordata > Mammalia > Dermoptera > Cynocephalidae > Galeopterus > Galeopterus variegatus. Next base: position 825,566 of record NW_007726194.1, on the reverse strand, counting down.
ATTGAGATTTAAGCAGCAAAAGAGATTTGAAAGTGTTTTGGAAACCTCTGTACAAACATAGAGGGATATTACCACCCATTTGTTCCAACACCAAGGAGAGCGACTTTTGTCTGAGCCACGGTGCCTCCCAAGTGGAATCTGTCCCCATCACAGCCTGCTTTTGGCAAAGGAAGAAGGGATGCGGACAGTTTTCGAGAGAGGCAATGCTTTTGAATTTCTCTATTATTTCCAAAACAAAAAAGCAAAATCTTTTCCCCCCCTTTTGTTTTTCCAAATAAAAATAAATTATAACCCTAACTTGCTAATAAATGCAGGCTGGAGCTGTCCTTAAGTAAAAGCTTTTGATAACAAATTGCCTGCACTAACTGCTATTTTACTGCTGATTTTTTTATTGTTGCTTAAGCACAGCAATTATGCTAATAACCCTGGGAGGATGGTACATCAAGAATTGAATCTGACAGATAAAATACTCAATAAAATGCTAATCTCACCTGAAAATTGGAATCAGACAGCCTTATTAGTATTTATGGATATGGCATCTTAAACATGTTGTTTTTAAGGTGAGTATATATGAAATCAATGTTGTCTCTTAATACAGACTGCCACTTCTAGACCTCTGTGTGCTTTAAATTCAAGGTGACGATTACACATCACCTTGCTAGAGAAACAAGCTTACTGGCCACCTCTACCACATAAAGAATCAGGCAATAAAATGTTTTTATCCTTCATCCACCTCCCTCCTTCTCTCCCCATCCCCCCCTTCCACATCCCCACCCCAAAATAAAGAGAAGGTAAGAACTGTCTTCCTGAGCAGAAAGAGAAGGCAGATTTGACAGCAACAAGAACCATTTGTCAAACCATCTGGCTTCTCTCTTCACCTGACAGAGGGAAGAGTGATGTGTCAGAAAGAGCAGGGAATCAAGAAACCAAAGTGTTGCTTCTAGTCTTGATTTTGTCATTTCCTCAACGTCTGACCTTGCCAACTCAATTTCATACATAGGGACCTTCTGGAGTCCAACGATTAAATCTCTATGAGAAGCAAGTCTTCATGGGTTACATTAAAAAAAGGGGGGGTGGGCCCAAGCCCCAGTGTCTATGAAGAATTGAATATCATAAGCTAAGGTAGATAAGAGGCTGCTGGAAACCTAAGATTTTTTTTTCTTTTTTTTTTGGTGACTGGCTGTTATAGAGATTGAACCCTGCACCTTGGTGTTATCAGCACCACGCTCTAACCAACTGAAGTAACCAGCCAGCCCCTGAAACCTTAGATTCTTGAACTTGTGCTTTTATTACGTGGTCTCCTCTCACCATGTATGCTCATTATATATTTGAAGTACTGTATATATCCACAATATATATGTGAAATTGACCAGGCTTAAATTCAGAGACTTCACACACCAAGTAAAAACACAAGGACCTGTTTACCAACTGTCCTCTAGAATTTAACTGGTTTTCTTTTTTAGTACCAATACATTTATTTGGGGAGAAAGCAAAGAAGTCAGCTGCCCATTTTAAATGGCAGAAACCAATGATATCTGAATATTACAATATTATTCACACACACACACACACACACAAGTTTTCTCCTTTGATTTGCATACCACCCCCATGAAGCAATAAGAGAGAAAATACTGTTCTCCAGAAGTTGTATGGATAAGGAAATTGAGGATCAGAGAGGACTTTCTCATCAAAGCAGAGTAAGTGGATTCTGAGGTCAGAACAAGCAGTTTTGTCTTCTTACTAATCTTAGCATGCTGCCAAGCACACCGTAGGGTCCTCTAATGTCACAAGTGTGTTGACTCATTCAAAACCTAAATATCCAAGTAACATGTCACTGCTGGACACATGGGGAAGAGAACAGGAGCCTCCATACCCAAGCAGTACTCACTCCAAAGAGACTTCTCCCACCCCTTCAAGACTTCAGAGAGCTGACACCCCTTCCAGAAGTTTCTGTCCCCCTCTCAGAAAGTTCTAGGCATGGGCAAATCAGGCTCACACTAAACAGAATTTTTTCATGCAGTGACAAAGCGGGGCACAGATCTCAGGATTCTAATTCGCTCCAGGGCCCTTGGAAAGTCACTTTCTTCTATAAGCCCCCGTTTCTTCCTGTATACCTGGTAGGTCTTTTCAAGACCAAAGAGGTCCCTTGGCCACTAGCAGAAGGGACAAAAAAGAGAAAATGGGCTCCAAAAATACTAAGAGTTCAGTATAACTTACAAAGTGTCTTCACATCCCTTTCTTCAGCTAAACCTCCCAAAAGAAGTAAAGCTGAGCTTATTGTCATCCCCATTTTGCAGATAAAGAAATGAAGGCCTAGAAATTCAGAACTTCTCCCAAGACAACACAGACATATCCTCAGACCAAAGTGACACTTATCTCATAGCTGTTGCTGGGGGTGGAGGGTTGGGGGTGTTGGTGCTCTGCACAGGGGAGGGTAAAACCTAGCAGTTTGTAGATTCTACAGTCATTAGCCACAATGTTCCAAGACAACTCCCCCCAACAAAGGAGAAGTGGCTGGCACTATCATGATATTAGAGATGCGCACAACTCACATGTGCTGACGATTCACCACCTCCCTGCTGCTGTGCACCTGTGGATACCGAATCCAGGTCCATATAACTCTTCATCTTTAATCTACTAAGACCAATGTTGCAATTTACAAAGGACTATTACATTTTATCAAGTAGAAATCATTATCTTCCAATTAAAAGTGGGGGAAATTGAGGCACTAAGAAGCAGATTCACTTGCCCAATTCAACAGGTCTCTAAAAGCAGGGCCAGGGCTCACATCCAGGCTGCCTGATCCCACAGGCCCTGTGTTTTTCCACTCAATTATGCCACCTCTAAATTGCCAGTGCCGCCATCTTTTAGTAAACAACAAAAAGTCAGATCTGAACTGAGACATCTCCCAACAGAGGAACGATTCAAGTCATACTTCGAGGAATAATTTCTGGGAAAGCAGAGGAGGTGATGCTATCAAACAGTGAAACTTAAAACTCCTACTCACTACCTGCCTGGGAGGGCAGAAAATGGGGTCAAGGCCCTTTCCCTACAAGCTCCCCCTGCCCGTTTCTGTCACTCAAAGTCATTACTAAACTTAGCACTGTAGTTAAATGAAAGATGTTTCCTAGCTGTATGGCCTTGGGTAAGTCCCCAACCTCTTTAGTCTTGTTACCAGTACACACTCATGCACACATGCACATATACTTACATGAATGCATATACACATATACACACACACCTGAGACCATCCCTTCATTTGACCTAAGGGGAGGGTGACTCAGAGAGCCCCTGTCTTTGCTATCCTGCAAAACACCACAGCTATGTCTTAAGAGTTCAAGCAGTGTCCCCAGGCTCTGCATACAAAGCTCTGACTTGAACCCTTTACCTCTGCCCTGGGCCTCCTGGGTCTCATCCCATTTCTTCTGCCCACCCTTCCTGCCAGGCCCCCTTCTCCAGCCCCACCTGCCCTTGTCCTTGATTAGGACTGGTCACTTCCACCTTGGACAAGCACCAACACATCTCTCCATCCCCAATCTCAACCTTCTCTTCCCACCCCATGTTTGTCTGGGTAAAATACCACCAGTTCTTCAACAGCTCCTTATACAAAAGCTCTGAAAACACCCTCCACCATAGGGCACTTTTCTATGCGTGCAATGGTTTGTATCCCTCTAAAACCAGCATCTCCATAACTGGGTCTATTCTACAGGTCTGGTTTCTAAAGAGAAACCAGGATACAAGAAGGCAATATGGCCCTAGAGGAGAACTTCAGTCAACACCTCTGAGGCACGCCACCCCAACAAGCACGTCTGCTACTCCAGAGGAACTGGCTCTTAGGGGTGGTGAGTGTCAATCCCCAGGCCAGAAGCTGAGAAGCACCACTGTGCTGGGCCTTTATAAACGAACTCTAATCTTTACAACTTAAGAGAGCAAGGTATATTTAACCCCAAATTAAAGCCATTTAAACTGGAGGTCAGATAGGTTTAGTAACTCAGTTTCAGTGAAGTTATATAACTCAACCAAATTCAAACAGCTATTGGAGCCTGCTATTGTCGAAAAGTGGTAGGTGCTCCGCTAGATGCCCTATCTAAACAATCTCAGCTGACTGACATAACAACCTTTCCTGGTAATTATTAGTGCCCCCATTTTACAGACCTGGAAACTTAGGTCCAATATCGTACATGTCTTTGGCAGATTTAGGACTGGAACCCAACTGTCCTGGGCTTGCCCTTTTTCTCTTTCCTCCACATCATGCATTTTCTTCCTACCTACATTCTCTATCTGCAGCAATTTAAACAAAAAGAATTTTTATCTGTATGAGTCACTGGAGGCAGCATATAGCAGTATATGCCGAATCTGAACTGCAAGTCAGGAAAAGGTGTTTCACAAGTAGCAATCTAGTTAAGATCCCAACAGTGCTGGTGGGAAGTGAATTCATCAAGCACATCATATGAGCACTCTGACCCTGGACTGTTCCCAAAGATCAGAGCCATAAAACAAAGTTGGGATTACACTCAATTTCACAAATGCAGCACCTTGGCATGTCTGCCTTCCTTGTAACAGGGACAACTGCAAAGTCTTCTTCAAGAAGATTAATAAAGTCAGAAATTCAGAGGGCATCACATAAACCACTTTTTCTTATCTAAAAGCTAAGCTTTTCCAATAGGAGGGAGTTGATTCTCTAAGAACTTGAGAACTGGATAAGAGATGGCACATTCTGACCTGACTTCTTGGGGAATGCCAACAGCAACTTAAGCAAACACCACCTTTTCCTCTGCCTCTCGAGAAACAAGGTTAAGAAGGGGCCTGGGGGAAAACTCATTGCTGCTCATAAAAGTTACGATCCTAAACCATGTTCCCAAGGGCCCTTCTAGTTCCCTGGGTTAACTGTATTTAACCTTCCAACTCCTCAGGCCTCCTCAGCAATTCAATTTAACAGTTACTGAATGCCTATAAATGCCAGCCACTGAGCTGGGTCCCAAAGGCTCAGAGATGCCAGCCCTCTGCCCAGAACTCAGAAGCAGGTACCACCTGTCACAGGCAAGATGGTGTGCGAAAGTGGTGCTGCAAGTACAAACTGTGTGATGGGGAATGGGGAGGGGAGAAACTGATCCCAAATGAGAAAGCTGATGTTTCTGAGGAGGTGGGATTTGATCTGGGCGTGAAGAAAGTTGCCAGGCAGAGAGGACCATGCAGGATGGCCATCCACGTGTAAACACGGAGTGGATAGAGTGGAGACAGGGAGAAGGAGGAGAGGTTGCCTGAAGTCAGCAGGGGTAGGGCCCTGAGCAGGGACATCGCTTGTGGCAGGGACACTAGGAGGCCAAGAAAACACACCACAAGTCCTATGACAAAGGCTCTCAGCCCACTGCTCTCAGGGGCACTCACCAAAATGAAACCTCCCCCTCCAGCAGCCCAAGGAGATGAACATGTATATGCAAGCCAACCTGCTATCACCCTGCATACAAGACAAAGAACCACACAAGACACGTGTCACTCGTGCCCAACCATGGCTTCTGGAGACTGGACTATGTTATCACAACCTCCAGTGTTAGAGACAAGGAAACACAGCCTGGTCACTGAGACCCATGTTAAGCCAAGGTCAAGAGATTAAAAACATAATTTCAAAAAGGTAGGAAGGTGTCAAGACAGGAAGGGAGGGAGAGAGGGATGGAAGGGAACAGAAGATAAAGAAAGGGAAGACAAAGGAGGACAGGGGAGGGACAAGGAAGAAACACACCAAGGAAGGAAGGAAGAAAAGTGTCCCAAGAGCCATGGTGAAACGGAGAAGGGAAAACATTACAGGTCACTCTGCCTATGGGTATGAGGACAATTATATAAAAATGAAACATGTTACTGCAACTCCTTGTAACTTTCAATTTTGGTACTTGTGATATTTTATGAAAGAACAAAGAATGTAAATTTTATACAAATAAATTTTGAGGGTTTCTTTACCCAATATTTATCTAAATGCTGAGAAAAAACTAGACACATACTAAATGGTTGATGATGAGTACTTCTCGGGAGAAAAAAAGGATGGAGAAGAGGGAGATGGTTTGGTAAGTTGCAAAAATGGTCACAAATTCTCCCCTCCCTGCGTCCTCATCCTTGCCATATGACGTTGGAGCTTCTCCCATCAGGAAGTACACTCTTTCTCCACCCACATGACTAATAAGTGGTTCATGGATGCCCAAATTCATCCACTGCCTATTTATAATCCAGTTCACATGTCTCCATCTTATCCATAAATATGTAAAAGATTTTTAAATGCTTTACTAAATTTCAGTTTCTTCCTACTAACAGTAATGATAGCAGCATTTATTAAACACTTAATATGTGTAAGTCATTATTTTAAACGCTTCATATGCCTTATTAAATTTAGTCTCACAGAATCCTTTGTCAGTCCTATCATTAGTTCCATTTTAGAGAAGAAGCCGAGTCACAGAAATTAAACAACTTGCCTAATTCATATGGCCTCAAAGCAGAGAATCCTGGATTTAAAGCCATACAATCCAACTCCAAAGCCTGTCCCCTTTCCACTGTGTCTGTGACATCATTTGAATCCATCAGCTGGGAAACTCAAACAGAAAGGGAAATGGCTAAGTGGCCTAGTTCTGGCTCCTGGTGAACACTACTTCCTTTCAAAGATTCATAAATCACCTGTCTAATAAGTCAGAATAGCACCAGGAATCACAATGAAGTCAGCAGATTCTAGACTCCGGATACCTTATTTTTTGATAACTGATATCTATGTCCTCATCTCCTCAGTTCTGGTATTTCTGCTGATTTCCAGGTTTCCTCACTGGCAGCAGTTACCCATCGAAAGTTCTCCTCTGTATCCCGAGATTCAGTCTGTGTGCCCCATTAGCTTTGCAATCATTTAAGCAAAGCCAGTGCCAGTTGCTCTCTTACAACCTCCTTGTCTGTCATGGGCATCAATTTCTTCTTAATGATGTCGATTCTACCCTTCGTAGAGCAACCCTCCCCTTGATAGAGGTGACCAACAAAGCCAGAAAGCAGCCATGCAGCATGCTTTCTCTCTGTCATCTGGGCCATTACATCACCATATCCAGATTACAAACATGCAAGGCATCCCTACAAAAGGACTCCCTCTTCTGGAGCCCATTCTAATCCCACTCATGCCCAGGATGTAACTGAAAATGAAAGTCCATGATTGGCTGCCAGTGACGTCACTGTTCCACAGGCCTGATTAAACTCTTAATTGAATGCCACTTTACTTTTGCACCTAACTCCACAGACAAATAAATAACCAGAAAGACAACAACACAGGGTGAAAGCAGTAATAAACTATAGCTTCTGGCTCAAGTAGGAAAGAGGAACCATTTGCTGGAGTTACCTGTCGTTAAGAATAATTCTGTCACCAGGTGGGGACAAACAGTTCTCTATATTAAATTAGAGAAATGATTCAAAGGGGACCAGTTTCAGCTGACAAGAGCAAAAAGAAAATCAATTTCAGGTTGCCAGGACAACTAGATTTTTCCTGCAAGAATAAATTTAATGCAGCCCTAAAATCTGACAACTAAATGTTTCTTCGCATTACATCACATCCCTAAAATGTGTGTTGAACCAGTGAGATAATCAAGCCTGCTAATTACTTTCTACAACACACATAAGATACGGAATTGATGGTCTTGGCTCCAGTCTGACTTTCCTCTAGCAGCTTCACTCACTATCTCAGTTTTATGGTGAATGAGGATTTTGAGCTTCTTAAAATGAATCTGAAGGCGTATCACTGTCAGTTAGTCCTCGAATCCTAGAAAAAGGAAGGTGAGTATCCTTTTAAAACAGATCACCTAATGTCTTAGCTCTATACCCATGTTCCCTGCCATGTAATTCACTGGCTACCCAATATAATTTTAAATATAAAATTATATTTAACACAATGCTGAATCTAAAGGGACTCTGGAGATAACCCTTGTTTTGTCAGAGGCACAGGTAGGCAAAGCAACTGCTCAAGATCAAAAAATGCTGGTCAGCAGCAGAGTCAGGACTGGAATCCAACTCTTTTGTTAATGGCTTCTATGCCATTTCTTCCAACATCTACAATCATTTCATCTCTGCCTTAGAGACTCTGGGAGCTAAAGTTAAGTCCACTTGATCTCCTACTAATCCATGAGGCAGTGCCCCAAATGACTTCATCACAGGAGGTCAGAGTCCTGAACCTAGATCCAATAACATCCAATGAGGGGAGCCTTCTTTATGCATTTACGTTCTAGGAGGCTGAATATCAATGTACCTCCAGGGGCTATTAAAAACAAGAACAGGTAATAAATCACTGGAAAGCACTTTGCAAATGTAAAGTAATACAAAAATGCTAAGCACCAATACTGTAAGTGCCCAAGCAGAGGAATTCCCTAGAGAGCCAGATGATTTTAAGCGCACTAAGCTATGGTGGATTAGCCTCCGCCATCACCCACCAGAAGATGTGAAGGCCACACCTTTCTTCAGATCTCACTCGCCTTTCTTAGACTGCTCCCAAATTCTCAAGAATGTCTCTGGATCTTATTATAACATATTGTATTATGATGGATATGCAGAAACGTGGTCATAGAGTCTTTGCTAAGTGTGGGGAAACACAGAGGATATTTGAATCAAACAGCTCTGTGCATTTCCCCAGACCACTGACAGGAAAGCAAATGTCAAGCAGTCCCCAGCTTGTGATAAACCAAGTAAACCATGAGAAAAAAATGAACCCATAAGAAGGTGCTTGTCAGCAAACTGAGGTTGAGAGCCAATTCAGAATCTGAGAGGTCAGAAGAGTACACCACACACAGGAGCACTCCAGCCACAGATGCCATGGGAGGACGAGTTGAGGACAGAGCACTTCTTCCAGCCACCTATGTGGTCCTCAGTCCTCTGAGGACAAGAACCCACTCCAAGCAAGTTAAGCAGAGAAGGACAGGAGAAGTAACCAAGGCTAAGCAGAGTAAATACAAAATCAAAAGACAGTGTCAGAGAGATTTAGCTCCTATACCTGGCCACATTGTATGACCTTCAACCTTGCTAATCCAGCCCATATGGATAACTAGTACCTATTGCACAGGCTGTCTTTGAAATAATGTGTAGAAAGCAATTTACCCCATGCCTGGAATGTAGCACATGTCCAGTAAATGTGAATTATCATGCTAATCATGCATGATCTAAAGAGAGGCTGGGGACTAGAATCCCACACAGAATGAAGGCAAGAGGAAAAGCATAAAGTTACAGATCTTTATCATGGAGATGGGGGAAAAAAAGACTTTTTCAATACAAGCTCTGCCTTGTCTCTACTAAGGAGTCATCATTGGCCCTATTCCCAAATATCTACTTTAGGGTAGATGATAGCCCGGGGACGGTCATGCACCTGCAAACCTCAGGCTTTAGTGGAAATCTGGGGGCAGCATGATCTAACCACTTGGTCAATATAAAATTCAGCTCTCTGCATTTGAGCCACTGAAAATCTAGGCTGAACGTTAAAAGCAGCTTCAAGATCCTCACACATCCCAAAATAAGGAACTAGTTTTTAAGGGAGGAAAATGCTCTCCACATCCCCAGTTCATTTAACATACTTTCACACATGGACACAGTCCATGCCTCCTAGGAAGGTTAAGAAATGGGTACAATAACTGTGAAATTAAAGAGTAAGTTCTATTAAGTTCCATATTTAGGCAAGTTATTATTATTATTTATTAGTAATAATCATTAAGTAAGTTCTATTAAGTCAAACCCAGATAAAGAGACATGAGACTTTAGAAAAGGGAAAGAAACTGAAATTTCCTGAGCACTCACTCTGGGATAAATGCAATATAAAAATTAAGAGAGAGGAGAGAATCAAGGAAGACTTTCTGAGAGAAGCCCCTTTGAGTTGACAATACACTGAGACACCTAGGCAGCAGGCTATGGCCTTTTGGGCCGCATCCATTTTTTTCAGAGGAATCCTGATGATGCAGTGCTGCAGGCTGAGTCTCCAAACACCCCAGGGCCACTGGCTACTCTCCCCTCCTGGTTCTCTTATTCACTGCATAGGAATTTACCTGCCATACCGTGCTTGAAGCTGAAGCAGGAGGAAGGGACCAGCTGGGGAGTGCATCTGAAGTTGTGGTCAGGCCAGCATCAAGCCTCCTCTGCTTTGTCACCATGTGAAAAGCACAGCAGACACAACAAGAAGATAAAAAAGAGAATGAGAAGAAAATGTGGGTGCCTTGGTAAGACGGGGCGAGAGAGTAAAGGATGTTGAGTCAGATTATACAGAGGAAAAAAAATGGGAGACAAGAGAAAGAGTAGAAGGAAAGGAAAGAATAAAAGAGTTGCTGTGGTTTTTGTTTGTTGTGTTTATTTTCTTTTTTTTTTTTTTTTTTTTTTTTTTTTTTTTTTTTTTTTTTTTCC
>NW_007726194.1:772125-814230 GCF_000696425.1 Galeopterus variegatus | reverse complement strand
TTTTTTTTTTTTTTTTTTTTTTTTTTTTTTTTTTTTTTTTTTTTTTTTTTTTGTCTTTTTTTCCGTGTCCAGCAACGGATTGCAACCCTCAGTGTTGCCCCAGTACCGGACCGGGACCGGCAACGGGATCGCAACCCTCGGTGTTGCTCCCATGCCTCGCTCAGCCAGTGAGCGGGAGCCGGTCTGCACGTGGGATCCGAACCCTCGGACGGGAGCGCCGCCGCGCTTCCCAAGTGGCGCACTATCCAGTGCGCCACCGGGCCGGCCCGTGTTTATTTTCTTAAAGCATACTTTTGCCAAGTTATTTTTTTAAAATCATTTTTCTGTTAAATCCTTCAAATGTTAGCTCTAGGGGCCTTTGTTTTGTTCATTGACCAGCACCTAGAAAAGTTCCTGAAATACAGTAGGTGCTCAATAAATACTTGTTGACTGAATGAATGACACCCAGTTAGGGTGAATCAACACCTCTGAGAACAAAGAGGCTTTTAAAGTCACCTAGAAGAATAGCAATATTCTGTGTATGCTTCTGTTTACTCGCTTTAAAAGGTGTAATAACACAGGTGAAAATACCATCCATGGCTCCTGGTGGGCAGTCACCTTTTACTCTTTGGATCAGACTGCTCCACACCCCAGGACAAAGGATAGGCAGGCCATTCCCTCCAAGAAATGCCAAGAGGAAAATGCTCTGTGGACACAGGCAGGGAATCTAGGGAAATGCACTCTGTACAACCAAATGGTTTTTACTCCAAAACTGATAGTCCAGCCCTGCGAAGGGTCTAGGCCATTTCACAATCTCCTTTGGGAAGAGGTGTCATTTTCCATCTCTTAAGACTACCACATGCTCTACAACTACAAGAAAGATGACTACTGCCTCCTTCAAAGAAGTTAACAGCTGGGGAAGAGGACAAGATCTAGAAAGGACTGTATTTAAGCACTGAACTTAAGTCTGTTTAGAAGGTTTGCCTGTCCGTTTTCATGGTGTTCCTTCCGACAGTCTCCTGATGATAATTGGAAGGATCAATTCCTAGATAGCTCAGAAAGTAAACTCTGCCCATAATGGGAAATACACAGTGACTTAGAGGTGAAAGTGCTGATTACGAAATGATGACAGGAGCCAGTCTCAACCAATTCACTATTGTACCATAAGGTCTATCAGAAGTTGCTATAGCCTGCAAGGCTGGCACATCTTTTTGTGGCACATCTTGAGAGGCCATTATTATTTATTACACATGAAGCACTTTCTATCTGCAGAGTGCTTTGGAATCGCTTTTTATTAGTTACTCAGCATTCTTAAATCTAAACACAGCTAAAGCCCTAGCAGAGGACGGCAAACCCCATGATTTACTCTGTTCGTCACACTCAAGGGTCCACCACCCTCCTCCCAATGACTGAACAAGCTAAAAAGGGGCAAAAAGAGCAGTAAGGATGATAAATCCAATTCAATCCAACACTCATTTACCAAAGCCACCGTGGTGTTTGTAGCTGCAGCAGGAGGAGGTTCAGAAATAAATTTGACACAGCTCTTGACCTCAAAGAATTTATAGTCTACAGGCTATTTGACAGAACATTTATGGTCCCCTTTGTGATTTAAAAAAAGTATAAATAAGTTTCAAATATGATGTGCAGGAACATATAACATGTTCCTACATGACTCAAAATTTGAGCAATTATGTAGATATAATTCCAGTACCAAAATTGGAATCAAAAGGAAAGAAGACAAAATGGGCTTACTTCCCCAATTTTCAATTTCCTGAATTAAGTTAGGAAGCCCCAAATCATGTAATAGGAAATTTTAGGGCAAATGAGAGTTAATAATCTCAAAAGAGAGAGAAAGAACAGACAACCAACATGAGAAACCTGCCCTAAGAAGAAAACATAAATTTAAAAGAAGGGTTTAGTTTTCATAAAGCCACTTAATAGCTTCATAAATTAGTATTGAAGAAAGCTGTAAATAGTTTTTCATGTCTATCTCTAAACATTGAAGGTTACTGCTTTGGAGGAACTATCTTTTCTTGTAAGATATCTCATAAAATAGTCAAGTTGGAATTATCACCTGGTAAGAGTATCAGAGAAGAGATTAAAGGATGAAGGGGAGATGCGGGGGGGAGATTCTGCGTAAATTATAAAGTCCTCTGTAGCCCATGGTTTATGGTTCACTTCGGCAGATCAGCACCTAGCACAAAGCCTGGCACATCGTAAATGATCAGTAAGTATCAGTTATTTGTTGCCTTAAATAAGTAAAAGTATACACGCATGAACGAACAGTCAGAAACTAGAAATCCTTAATTCTGTTATCCATCATGATGCCTTCATTGATAACTCAGGTGTGAAAGTAAAGTGACTGACAGATCACCCCACTAATCACCAACACTGATTGGCCAAATATTATGGCTCACACAATTCACAACTAATTAAATACATCCTCTGGTTGTGTGTGGAGGGAGGATGCTGGGGGTGTGATGAGTGTGGGTTTTTATCCTGTTTTACCAGGTAGTCTGAAGCTTCAAAAGACAGGACACGATGCAAGCATAAAAGCACTGGACAAGTCCCTGTTATGTCATCTCTTCACCATGTGACACTGGGCAGCTTCTTCTCTTCATTCAGGCATCACTTTGCTTATTAGTAAAATGAGGGCAATATGCCTTAGCCTGCTACCCTCATGGACCTCTTACAGGATCTCATAAGTTAATGGGTGTGAAAGGGGTTAGGTCACTGTAAAGCCCTCATAAGCCTACATCACTTATCATACTCCCAAAAGGATTAGCATGGTCAATAAATTATTACTGTTTATATGATGGGTCTTTCCTGTGGTTTTCTCATAATAGCACTATGCATTTGTAACCATTAAAATTTATGTTTTTTTACTGAAGCAGAAGATGCATTGTGTACAGTGTCCTTAAATCTTTCCATAAACTATTTGTGGAGTCTGTCACTGAACCCCAGAATCCTAATTCATTCTTCTCAATTCCACTCCTGACCCAGTGACTCTGCCATGTGATCGTGTGCAGTTTCCTCTTCTTATATACACACCTGCCTCTGCCCTACCAAAGTGCCCACAGAGAGTTCCGAGTAAGGATGAATGCCACACATGGAAACAAATGCTTCCCCAAAACTAGAATCGTCAGCTGGAACTAGACGGGGCGGGAGTGGCATGCTACACTAAAGCATTTGGTTCTAATATTATGGGGAACAGGTACCCACAAAGGAAGGATTTAGGTTTTGTTCTGTTTTGACATTAAAGAGGGTAATGGCATAGTCAGAACTTTGTGCAAGTTGGTGAGGTCAGTACCACTGGGGATACCAAGTAGGAGCCATATGAAACATGATGAGACAACCTGGAAATGTATTAAAGTCATGACTTAAGAGCTATAGGAGGCCCTTGAGGCCCACTAGCACTTCCACTTGCCAGATGGAGAAATGAAGGCCCCAAAATGCAGAGCTACGTGACCCCCTCACAGAGCAAAGCCGTGGCATAGCTGTCCTCAGAACACAGACCTCGCAGCTCCCACTCTCTCTGGAGTGACCCGTCTGCTTTATAAGTACTCATACCCCTCTCGGTCCTCCTCCCAGGACTTGGTGGCTTCCCGCAAAGGGGTCACCAGTAGCAAAGAAAGGCAGAGGCGTGCCTGGTTCTTCACCCTCAGCAAGGAGGAAGGGGGCTCTCATGGGTACCTGCTAAACCACTGTGGCTTCCTCAGAGCAGTAGCTTTCCACAATCCACTCAGTGTGCACAAGCCTGGGGCATAAGCTGCCATCAAGACATTAAAGCCTAAGGGCTGGAATACTGTCAAGAAATAAAAGAACTTTCTTTTCTCTCAGTTGCGAAACTGTCATTCTTTTAGAGGGAAAGGGGAGAACCCCCTCCAAAAGGACTGAAAAATTATAAATGACTGCAATAAGACTATTGTAGTCTGTTGACAATAGACTACAGAACCCGGAAAGACAAAGAGGAGCATTTAAAATCATGCCTTGTTTCATAAAGTGGAAATGACCATAATCTACTCCAGGGCCAGAGTTTTGCAATTCTATTTCTTCTTCACCTTCTTAACATCTGTGATGGCCAAGTGACTCATCCAATTACTGACTGGGAAACCAACACCTCAGTTTCACATCCCTAATTCCATATCTTAAGGCATGAGGAAGCTGTGGGATCTGTCTCCTGCTGGTCTTACTTCTCCCTCAGAGAAGGCTGAATGCCTAAGACAAGTAGACAACTGACAAAGCCACTAAATGGATGCATTTGCTAAGTGCACACCTGTTTCTGCAGCTACAGCTACATGTGGGACATACCCCCATTTCTTCTCCAATAAGGACGAGCAGCAGACGAAGACCATGAAGACACAGGAAATGCATTCATCATTACCCTGAGCAAGAAATTATCTGCCAAGTGAAGGCTAATAATGTGTCCAAACAAATTTAAGGAAATCACAAAGAAAAATTCAAGACCAGGATTTATTTTGACTTTTTAAGTTTAAACCACAGTATGTATCTGGAAGAATTAGAAAATACTTTCTGTGGGGAATTCCACAGGAACTGGAAAATCTCAGGCAAAATTAGAACCAAAGAAAACAGAAATAGTAGAGATCTTGGAGATCATCAAATCCAACCCTGCCACTTTGCCATTGAAAAAAAAGCCAGAGAGAGTTTCACAGCTGGATGGCGGTCGAACTGGGCTGAGAACCCACGTCTGCTGACTGCAAGAATGACTTCTTAGTCCTCATCCCATCCTAGCATTGACTTGAACACTGACGCCAAATTAAACCAACATGTGACTGAAAGGAAAAGGGAAAATAAACTGTTCCCTGTGGCAGACGCTTGGAACATTGGCTTCTTTCTCAAAACTTCACAGTTCATGTTCTGCATAAGATGGAAACCAACAAGGGTCCTGTTTTTGTCAGTTCCAAATGCACATTTCTTAGGAATGCATTGTATGTCTGGCATTCACCCTCAACTCCCTCTCCTGTTCCTCTTTTTGCCATATATGGCACTGAACTCCGATGCCTGGGTCATAGAACTCAGGCCTCGGATGTGAATGCAATCTGGTTTCTGAGCTGTTTGTCTTTACTGGAAACCCATGAATCCATCTAGGAAACATTTACTAAAGTACAAAAGGCAAGGGAGAATTGATTCACACCCTGAACTTGGAATGGAGAGAAAGATTTTTTTTTTGCTCACCCAAAGGAATGTGAATCACATTCTAAGGAGAAAGTGGCAAGTTTAACAAAAGTAGAAGGCTTTCTTTCTCAAGAATCGTGTGTGCGCACACACCTGTGTGTTTGGGGTCAAGAGCTGTTCTAACATCAGTTAGAAAGAAAAAAGCTGACACCAAAAAACAAGGCACAACCAGCTAGCCAATTAGAGCACAGGCACTCATCTTTCTTGATATGACTTAGTCATTTCTTCATGTGGTGTCTGACTTTCAACCTTGCAAACTGCATTTCAGAAAAAGAAATTTTCTTTGAAAGCAGGGATAACCTGCAATTGTCGTTCTAAGTTAAAATAAGAATTTATTAGGTATCTATATTTTTGAAAGGAATTGTACAAAGATCATTTCATACACACATTCCCCAGACATAAAAAACTTAGAAGAATAAGATGAACTGAACAAGAAGGGATACTTATTTTGACAGAGGGTGAAACTAAGGTCCCAGGAATAGAAATGACTTTCTCCATGGCACACAGCTCAGTAGGATGGAGGACTCATAATTTCAACATGGAGCACATACCACCTAAAAAGGAAGTCGGACCACATAAGGACATTATGGTCTCCAAGAGCAAAGAAAGAAAACAGTCATCTGTTAACCTCTAAGATATGTAGTAGTCACTGTAGCATGTGCTCATCCACACAAGTTTTGTTATTTTAAGAGCGTAGTTTTTGCCTTGTTAGTGAGGACTGAGGATGGGCAAGGATCACATTCAATTCTTGAAAGGCCCCTGAAGGCAGGCAGTCCAATCAGAATCCCAGGTCCATCAATTCTGTGAAGTAGAGCCTTGAGCAAGTTATTTATCCTCTCTACATCTCTAGTCATTCAACTGCAAACTGGAGATAATCATTTCTACTTTATAGCGTTGTTGAAAAGATTAAAAGGGCTTTTTACAAAGTATCTACCTAGCAGCGTTTGACATATAAGTAAGCACTTTATAAGTAGTACCTGTTAATAGCATATTCATTCATAATTCCTACCGCACGGAGAATGAATGGTTTGGTGCGATGGCATTAGTCAGCGATCCTAAAGTTCAAATCCCCAAAATTCCTCTCCATTCAACTGTGAACTTGGGCATACATGTACAATCTCATTGAGTCTCCTTTGCTTCAGAGCTGTTGCAAGGCTCAGATGAAATCCCAGCTGGGAAAGCTCTTTCGAAACTGTCTTGCAACCTTCTTTGGGGAGCAGCAGAGCGGCACATGAAGGTAGGTGCTGAATAAGTATCAGGGGAGCAATGAGAGCAGTCACTGTGCTTCACCTTCCTCTTAAAATGCAAACTCAGCACTTAAAAAAAAAAATTCCCTACAAAGAACTTGAATGCTATGTTATTCCTCTCATAAATGTTCCTAAGACCAAGGCTGTAGTCCCAGAGCCCCAGTCATGATGGCAAGACTTGACTGAGACTTCTGCTCAGGACAGTGGAATGAAAGATCAGGTACTCCCAGACAGGCAAGCCCAGGCTCGGGTGTGGAGCCTGGCTGAGAAGAACCACCTAATGTGAGCAAGCCAAACAGCCTTCATCAATGCCCATGTCGAGTAACCAGCAAAGGTCAAGTTCCTACTGGGCCCATCTCCTGATCTGCACAGGTGTCACTTTCTCAACCTTGAAAGATATACAAAGAGGCAGAAAGCTTAATTAAAGAGAGCAGACAACAGGTCACGAAGGCTGCCAGTGTCCTTGAAGCACCTCCAATACAGTGGGCTCCACAGAAGCACAGAGTTCTTTTGGGGAGAAGCTTGTTGGATTTTCCACTATTTTATCAGCAGTACCACCATTTAACTACACTCTGGTTATTTTACACATCCGAATTCCTCATAACATTTCGTTAGGGGTTTGAAATTCATTGCCTGGAGTAACAGAGATTCATCAGATGAATGCCTGGGAATGAGGGGCTAATAAGAAACACTCAGAAGGGGATTACAAAGCTCCCAAGAGCACGTACTGCAATTAGAGAGCTTAGCCCAGCCCCCCACGCTCCCCCCACCCCACCCCCGCCAAAGGGGGGAATCCCTGGAAGGAGCAGGTATGTATTAGGCCTCATGGCTAGCTTACCATCAGCACAGCCAGGTTAAGCAACTCCCCCCTTTCTCCGCCTCCCCTTTCCCTTTTCTGCTCCAGGAACTGAGCAGTGAAATTCCTCTCTTGGGAAGGGGTAAACATGACCCATGATCATTATCATCAAAGGAACTGTCTTGTGGGCTGCGGTAGCCAGCTTTGGCTTTGGGCCGGAGTGCTTTGCACTGATACAGTAATGACACTAATTAGAGGCCTCTGCCCTAACCGACCAGGTGTTAGCAGACTACAAGGGCTGTGTCACCTTGCATACCTACCACCGATTTCGAAATGGCCATTACCCAGCTAGAACCCTAAAAGGCTTATAAACACCTGCTTTCTTTTGTTCAGGGGAAACCGATCTAGCTCAGTCTCCCCTCCACGTTAGTGGAATAAAGCTTTTGGCTGAAATAGCGCCTGGCTCAGGTCTCTCTCTCCCTTTTCTCCATCTCACCGAACCTAACAGTACGCCAGGTCTGGAAGGAACTCCTTCGCTTCTCTCCACCACGCTCACCTCTGGGTCTTCACACCCAGGTGAACTATTGCTCAGGAAAGGTCTTCCTGCTTGGTGGCAGACCCTGAAGGAGAAGGGCAAAGCGGGAGAAAGGAAAGAGCACACACTTTGATTTTCATCTGACTCTTCACGGGACTGTGGCACCTCGGTCAAAGTCCCTCATGGGCAACAGCACACTTCAGCTGCTCATTCCTCTATCTGCTAAAAGGGGAGAGGCCGATCCCTATCAGTTCTAGAATAGCCTGGAGAAAGGGCAAGGACGATTCTTTAATCTGCTTGGTAACGACAATAGAAAGTGCTAAGTAAGTGAGCCAAGAAATATTTCTGGGAGAGCTATTCAACTGGCAGGCAGGCAGAGCCACCGCACTGCAGTCTCGGCCTGTCCTCATCTCTCAAAACACGCATAGGCCCACGTTTAAAAGAACTGACAGTACCAGAGGCAGCCAAATAAACAAATAAACACAGGAATCTCTCAGTGACTTGCAAAAGATATCAGTGAGAAAGTTATGTTCTCAATAAGAACTTGGTTTCCTCTCTCTCTCTCTCTCTCTCACTCTCTCTCTCTCCGTCCCTCCTTCCCTCCCTCCCTCCCTCCCTCTCCTTTCACATCTTCTCCCCAGCCACTTTTGGTAGCGAGCAGTTTGTTATGTATCCAAGGAAAGCGACACAGTCTCCTGCGCTGCACGGCCAATCCATCTAAAAAACATATCATCTGTCTGTGCGGCAGAAAGCCCAGTTGGAATAAGCAAGTTCTGTGCGTTCAACTAGAAAACACTTCTTGTTCTCGCTGTCAAAATAATTCTGTATTAAACTTCTGGGATATGTGACTAATGTGCTTGGAACCTTTTGGAGCGACTCATTTATTTATTTTAGGGAAGGGAGTGCTGCTGCTGCTGCTGGGGGTGGTGATAGAGAAAGAGGAGGAGGAAGAGAAAGGGAGGGGGAAAGGCTGGGAAGAACATGCACAGGGTCTGCCCAGAGATCTCACATCAGCTCCTGGGAGCCTGCACTGCCACACTTCATTATCAGAGGCGTGAGAAGGAGCCAAGCCAGGCAGGAACAGAGAAAAACAGACATGTAAAGATAGGCACTGCATGCTTCCCAGAGTCAAGGTTGCCTAACAGTTCCTAAAAAGACTCTGAATTTTAAAAGTAAAAGCAAAACAAAACACACACACACACACACACCCCCGAGGAATCCTATCACTCTTCAAAGCCCATCACAGCTCCCTACTGCTTACAGAAAAAAAAGTCCCCAGCGTTGAGGGGATGGAGGCCACTGAAGACTTCCATGATTTGATATGGATGTCCCACCTCATGCACCTTCCAGACTCAGCCTGCCACAACCAATTTCTCTACATATTCCATGTCTCTGCTGTTCCCTCTGTCTTAAAGACTCATCTCTCTTGTCTTTATTTATTAAACTCCTACCTATTGCAAGGCCTAGAGCACCTCCTATTCCCCCTCAGCAAAGTCCTCTCCAGCCCATCTGCACACACAGAACACCACACTCTCCCACTGTGCCTCTAACTCTAGCAGAGATCCCTGTGCAGCCTGCCACCAGGCACTGTCTGTTGCTGACACACCTACTAACCTACTCCCTAGCCCACCCTCCCTCCCCTTCACCAGAAACCAGTCTCCCTGTGGCCCACAGTGTGAGCACACATACAAACAGGAGCTCTTTGCAAACAGAGGTCCTCTTCTACCGCCTCAGCATCCCCCAAGGCTACTTCAAGGCCTGTTTACACAGGCGTTCAGTAAATGCATGCCAATGGTTGAACTTTTTTGTGTGCCTTCCTCAGCAAAGCATCTTTAGCGATAAACTCTAGAAAACATTAAAAACAAAAAACAAAAAAAAAAAAAAAAGGATAAAAAATCTGCACAAGGAAAAGGCCAGGAATGTAATTTATGCTAAACCTCTAGAGTCAGTTCTTGAAAGCTGCCTTTCTCCCTTCTCCAAATCCGGTTGTGTTGTTCAATTCTCCTCTCCTACTTTGATAAGAAGGTGGGTGGAAGGGTTGCAAGACTAGCTGAGGAGGGTGGCAGGAGCAGAAGGCTTCCAGCGGGGAATAGATGAGGAAATCAGACAAATAAATCTACAACATACCTTTTTTATAACCTGGCAAATAACTATAGGTTGAAATCATCTGCTTATTTTGTGTTTCGTTTTGCTTTTTTATTTCCTCCAGCTACTTACTTGTAATACTCATATGTTCGAGGGAGGGAGGGAGGGAGGGAGGAAGGAAGGAAGGAAGGAAGGAAGGAAGGAAGGAAGGAAGGAAAGAAGAAAGGAAGGAAGGAAGGAAGGAAGGAGACATTTGGGGGTACAGAACAGGGGTCAGGGAGTGACCAGGACAATGACAAAAGAAACAGCGAGTTGCCTGCTTGCCTTGGTCAGCTCTGGCAGGCTCTCTGAACTTTCTCTCTAAAGAGTTATTTGGCAAAGACGGTTTCATAAAACAATTTTCACTTTCTTTCTCCAAACCCCATCTCCCTCCCCCACCTCATTTTAAAAATCTGCTCCAACCTCCTAAAGAGGAAAAGGAAACCTGAGATCCAATTCACTTCACATTTTATACCACTTATGGAAAAACATTTCTTGGAGCAAATGCTTCATGGTTTGGAGAATAACGAACTCACATCCGTTTTCCTCGACTTCTGCCACTCTCTTCTCATCCCTGCCTTCCCCTTGCCTTTCTCCAACTTGCAAATGGGTCTTTGCCCTCAGACCCACTCTCATCCTTCTTCCTTCTTTCCATTCAAAATCAATCTCTCTCTCTCTCTCTCTCCTCTCTCTCTCTCTCTCTCTCTCTCTCTCTCTCTCTCTCTCTCTCTCTCTCTCTCTCCCACACATACACACACCCACTCACAGAAACACAAAACTAATGTTTGTTGCTATTGCTCTTGCCTTCATTAGAAGGTAATAAATATCTACGAAGGGTAGCTCATTCATTTGTTCTTTCACTTATTCATTTTAGATAAAGCTTAATAAGTGCCTACTAATAAGCACCCTTCCCCCCATGCACTTACATTCTAGGAGGAGAGATCAAACAAGCCCACCACAAACTGTACAGGGATGTCGATGGTGACAGGCACAAGACAGGCGCACATGATAGACCTGGACCAGTTTGGGGAGGGTGGAAGGGTTCCTAGATAATGCACCTGGCACACAGTAGGCACTCCACAAGCACCTGTTAAAGGAGTGAGTGAATAACAAAATGGGTGAAGATGCATTTGAGCTCAGCCTTAAAAGGAAGAGCAAGATTTGGGCAGGCAGAAACAGGAGAGAGTAAAGGTCACAGCTGTACAGAGGCAGAAAAACAAGGGGACCCTCTCAGGAATGCCTAAAAGTCTACTACAAAAGGGAAATTCTATCAGTGATGGGTTGGAAAAGTGTTTATTTAATAAGCTAACATAGCACTTTCTATGTGATGGATTAGAAGCTAATCACTGTTAAGCCCTTTACAAATATTATGTTGATCCTCGTAATGACCCTATTCCATTTAACAGATAAGGAAGTGCAGTGACCTGCCCAAGAAAAGTGCTAGATAATGCTAGATAATGGGGGAGCAGCCTGGCTGCACAGTCTGACTGTTTTTGTTTTTGTTTTTTTTCTTTTGGGGGCGGGGGGGGGGCGTTCTGAGGATCTGAACCCTTGACCCTGGTGTTATAACACTGCGCTCTAATCAACTGAGCCAACTGGCCAGCCCTAGCTGCTGGCTATTAACTGCTGCTTTACTACATTTCTATAGTATTGTATATCAATGTCTAGGAGGACAGATTATAGAGGGCCTTAAATGCCAGAAGGAGGAGGCCATGCTCTGTTCTGCATGCAAAAGAGGCAACTGAAGATTGTGAGAGAGAAAATTATAGGGTCAGATTTAGGGAGAATGAATAATTTGGCATTTGTGTGTAAGACTGATTAGAGCTGCTGAATGGATTAGAGACTAAGTGATGAATCAACCCCAACACCACCCCCTGCCCTCTGCCCTGTCACACATTTACAAGTCACTGTTTCATTGTAATCCTAATAATAGGGTATGCAGTAATTTTTATCTGTGTACACTCAGACTCTGAAATTTGATTTTTATATTGGAATAGTTTGTTCCCATCTGGTTTCCGGGCCGAGGATTCCATGGAGGGACAGCATGGCTGCGGTCGGCAGTGAATGGCCTCTTAGTCCAGCCAGAACGTTCCGAGAGGCAGCATTGTACATGTACTGAATAGTCACAAAAATAGCTCAGCTAAAGGACACAGAAAAAAAACTGCACTCTTTAGAACTGACGTGTTTTTCCTTTTCTCCCTCTGCCACTGCTTCTATGACCTAGTAAGGAAGTATCACTGTAGAATGGAAAAAGGACTGAATGAGAATTCAGGAGACCTGGGTTTGAGTGTAGATTGCCAATTTTTTTAATGTGAACTTGGACAAGCTGTAGGCCTCAGTTTTCCTACCTGTAAAACGACAGAGGTTGATTCTTAACCACAGTGATTTTTCATGTGTGTGTGTGATGGGGAGGGGATGTCAAAAAAATACACAAGTGCATCTTGGGTGAGAAAATTTTTTTTTAATCTTGAATCCTTTAAAAATGTTATATAAAGTAGAGCTGAGAACTAGGTTACAGAGGGTGAGTTAAGATTTAAAAACCTACAGTTATATAGCAAAACAGACTTCCACAAATGAAATTTCACAGCAGTTACCCATAAGGGGTCAGATTACAGGTGGATTTCATTTTCTCTTTACACTTTCCTTCACAGACTAAACTTATACATGGGCACATATTACTTTTACTATTTAAAAGACACTATTTGAATATTAATTTTATTATAGTACCCAGAATTCTGCTTGACAGAAAACATCGGGAGAGTCAGGCTGCTCACTGGCAATGTGAGACGCAGCTTCTTGTGTTGGGCAGTGAAGGGCAGAACGGAGACCTCCTGCACCTGTGTGGGCCGCACCTCCTCAGCACAGGCCAGCTCCTAAGTGCGCCTGCTTCCCGCCAGGCGGGGAGCCTGAGACGGCAGAAGCTGCAGAGTGCACCCTTGCCAACCCCAGCACCTAGCAGGGTGCCTGCTGCATTCTCCATAGTCAGTGTTTTCTAAATTAAGAAACAGCCTTTCAGTAGTAAAAGCAAATAATATTCAATTACAGCTAAAGAATTGGTTTTTTAACCATGAATAGATATATATATGATTCAAAGTATTACCACCAGTCCTTAAGAAAATTATACTTTATGAGTCTCAGAGAAAATCTGTAGCCATTAAAAAGATATAGATCTAGGGCCGGCCCGGTGGCGCACTGGAGAGTGTGCCACTTGGGAGCGCGGTGGCGCTCCCACCAAGGGTTCAGATCCCATGTGGAGACCGGTTCCCGCTCACTGGCTGAGCGCGGTGCGGGTGCAACACCAAGGGTTGCGATCTTGTTGCCGGTCCCCGGTACAGGCGTGACACCGAGGGTTGCGATCCCGTTACCGGTCAGTAAAAAAGACAAAAAGGAAAAAAAAAAAAAGATATAGATCTATATATATAGACGTAAAAATGTTTTCAAGCCACGTTGCTGAGTGAAAAGGTAGATCATAGAAAAGCCTGCATTATTCATGCAAACTGTAGATGTAGTTAGTCATTCATGTAAATGTTGTACTTGTGCATGCATGGGGGGGCACTTCAAAAAGTTCATGAAAAGATTCTTACCTTTCAGTTCAGTTTTTCTATGAACTTTTTAAAATACCCTCATACGCATACACATATACAGAGAGAGAGAGAGAAAGAGAGAGAGAGACTCTAAAAGGTAATTTCCAAAATTTTAATGATGATTATCACAGCAAAATGGATTTGGGGAGATTTTTATTTTCTTTTTTGTACTTTTCTGCCATGTTCAAATTCTCTTTGGTGCTTGGAAAATATTTTTTTAAATAATAAAACTGTTCAAAAATAAGAGAACAAGATAAAAACCTAAGTGCAAGAAGAAAAGAAAAAAGCACCCACCAGCCCCTCCTACTTGGCCAAACATGTTTTATAAACACAAATTTTACTGCCCACCCTGCCATATCTGATGTGAACACAACCTACTGTAGAAGGGGGTCCCTCATCCTTTAAAATCACCTCTTCTTTTTTTTCCCCCCTAACTTAGCTGAAATCCATTACTATGTGGTAAAAAGAGCATGAGAACAGTAGACACTAATGTTTAAGGACTGCTGCAAGCTTCAGGACATCTTCCCATACAGGATCAAGAGCCCTCGGGGTATCTAGCAGGAAGCATTTCCACCAGAAAGGGGTGAAAGTCTTTGCCCTCTTGCCACCCTTAGTGAGATCTGCCACCGGGCCTCCTCATGGCCCACACACCAGAACACTACCATCACACTCCAGAAACACTGTCTTTTAAACTTTGGTTCCACTGATTTCATCTGCTATGTGGCTTTCCTCCCACAGCTGTTATTGAGGCACAGTTGCTAAAAAAAGACAACCAAGCATTTTGTAAATATAAGGTGCTTAATCATAGTGCAGCCGTGAGATCCTTCTTGGGGCTGTAGCAATGGTGACAATATCTATTTTGGTTTAGCTTCAGTGATGATAATGATAATGATAATAATAATAATAATAATGACAGCCCACCTACTGGACACACTGCCACCAGTTATTAAAGATACAGAGAAGCAAATTCTTTTCTCCAAGCACAAGACACTTCACATTACCTGTACTGTTAAAATAGGACAGGTTTTATTAATAATAGGTGGAGGTATTAAAGATGATTTTTATTTTCTTTAACCGGTCTACATTTTTTGACTTTTCTACATGAGAATGCATTGCTTTCATACTTTAAAAAAAAAAAAAGAGTGTCATTTAAAGACATGTAAACAACCACCACCATAAATAAGCCAGGCTCTCCTTTCACAGAGTTTAAACATGAGCCTTCCTTACCAGTGAGCCTGCAGGGGATATTCTGTAACTAGGTCACCGGATTTCACTCCATCACGGTAGACCTCTCCAAATGTTCACCAAAGCTACCAACAGCTGAGGATGCTGGCTTTGTACAACTGCTGGGTTGAACAAAAAGTAACACATTTATTCAAAAACATGTAGGGAATGCCTCCAATATTGCTGGCACAGCAGGAGACAGGAAAATGAAGAAGAGGCTGCCCTATCCTCCAGAAACTTACAGTAGTCGAAGGGTAGGCACTGTACACACACACACAGATAAGAATAGTTCGAGGTACAATGTGACAAGTTCTAAAAGTGCTCCTGCTCAAAGCAGTGTGGAGGTTCTAGGAAAGGAAGGATTATTTCTAGCTGCTGGAATGAGGGACAGCTTCAGGACAGAGTTAATCTTTCAGCAGGATGAGACATGGAAACAAAGGCAGGATGGGGCAGATCCCAGGCCAGGGTACAGTTCAGCTGGCTGGAGCCCAGGGACGGTAAAAAGTGGCCTTAATTCTGTAGAGAAAAACTAGAATCAGGTGTGGAATGAACACTGAATGCCTGACTGGGGAGTCTGGGTGCATTTCCACAGGAGCAAGGCAGAATGTCTCCGGGTATATACTACACGCCAGAGTGACTTCCTCGATGGACCCCTTCTTTCATTTGTAATAGTAGCTTTAATAGTAAAGAAAAAGTAAAGAGACTACAAACAAGTATCTAAGCTAGTAAAAACAAGCCATGATAGGTTCCAGAGTAAAATCATTGGAAGTTATTGTAAATATCCCACAACTAAAAAATACACCCTTACAATGTTTAAAATCTGATAGAAGAGGAGGGGAATGGATCAGGAGGGAAGATGGCAAAAACCAGCTCTGTTTCCTTTGCTCCCAGTAACCCAAACTAAAGTGGCTCATTCCCCTCCTCTGGGACCATTACATCCAAGTTCATTCCTGTAACACCTTCTCCAAAGCCTAAGCCACTGCAAAATACATGAACGTTCTTCAGTGGAATGGCAGCATCAAAAGATTGAGGGTTCGTTGAGATCACAAAAAAAGTATATCACACTGACAGAAGAGTGAAAACCAGGATTTTTGCCCCTAAAGCAATGGTCCTCCTTGTAGAGTAGGCATAAAGCAAATGTATTTCACAGGGCCTGGTTTTCCAAAGCCTTACAGTTTCAAATATTGACCTTGCAAATTGACCTTGCAAAGGACAGGAAATTTTCCCCAGGCTATATAGTCTCTGTTGTAAGATAAAGAATTGTAACACAGCAAGGTTGCTGGCTCAAAGACAGACATGTTACTGATTGATATGTAAAGATACTGGGAAATTGCTGTAAGAAGAGAATGTTTGCTAAAATCAAGCTTTTGTTAGTGGATCGACTTAATCGTATGTTACCAGCTTCTAATTGTTAAACTTGTTAAATTGTACTTAGCAAAAACTCCACCTATGTTCTCTTCCTATAACTTCCTGGTCTGGAGAATAAATGCAGGAAGAGAACCCCAATTCATAGTTAATTTCCCAAATGGAAGGAATGCCTCTACATTGAGGGTTCTGGGAGCCCCCTTCTTGGGCTTCTCACTGCTCAGAAGAGATGGGCTTTGAGTAATCTTTGGTGACTCCGTCACCCAGAGGAACAGGGGTGACAAATCCGTGGGAGACAAAGCAACACCTCCTCCCCAAATGGAAATTAGAATTCCTGGAGTATTTTTTGTTTTATGTTAAAACCCAGGGCCCCACCCCAGCCCATTCACATCAAAATCTCTGGAGCAGGGGCCCAGACATGGTTATGAATAAAAGATTCCCCAGGTGATTTTAACATGGAGCCAGGGTTGAGAGGTCCTGTTGGAAGTCTGGATACAATGCTTGTAGGGAAGTGAGAAGTCAAATACATGAGGAGAACTGACTGTTCAGTTCAAGCATCATCATAACCACTAATCATAAATAGGTTCCTTCTCAAGATGTCTTTCCAGGCTGAGTCCAAGATAAGCTCTGCAGTGGGGATGTCTGGACCCACTGTCGGCAAGTGCCAGGAGAGAATTAATAGCATCAGAGCACAAGCCAAGGCATCTTGGTAGTAAGGGCCCACCACTGTCCTAGCAGAGGGGAACTCAATTTCCAGCCTCAATGCTGTGGCAGTGTGCGGGGGTAAAGGGGGAAGAGGATACAAGCTTTGCAATCAGACAAACCAGCATCTGAATCCTGGCTCAACCACTTTCTGAGTGAACTTAAGCAAGTCTTTTAATCTCTCTAAGCCCCAGTTGCCTCTTTTTGCAAAGTGTGAAACAGAATATATGTCTTACATGTTGTTTTTCTTCTAAGATTAGGGATGATGGGTAGACATAGTCTAGGTGCTCAATAAACAATAGTAAATACTACTATGATCACTGAGCAAATAAATCAACCTGAAGCTGCCTTCAAAATTGCAAGCCATGACCAAACCATGAACTGAAAACAAAAATGAGAAATATATGTGGTAGACAACCAATTTCATATCTCATAAACCAGGAAGAAGTATTATTTACACTTCCAATGTCAACTAAAAACCAGCCTGTTTAAACCTACATGTCAATTTATTTTCTTCAGTCATGTTGCTCAGCAAATACAATCTGGCTTGGACTTCAACAGTCGTTAAATTTCACCTTTCCTCTATTCAGTCCTTATCAAACAACAGAATAGCACAGTTGAAAGGTGGCCTCCAGAGGTGGCAAGACCATCACCCTCACTGTGCAGGTGAAAAAGGACACCAAAGCTTGCCCATGGCCACACAGCTCGTTGAAGCAGGCCTGTCCTCAAGAAAGCAATCAATTTTAATTAAACTAAGAAGTCACTAGCAGTCAGAACAAAACTATAAACATAACACTAATTAATGAGTACAACACTTATTCTCATAAAACCGGCAGAATGTTAAGTTAAATGTCTTACTATATGTGTGCCAGGGACAGTTCTAAAGAGCCAGGATTGTGGGATTGGGAGCACTGGACATGGAGTCTGGAGATGGCTCAGACTGTCAGGCTCCACCTCGCCCACCCCAGCTCTAAGCCAAAGTTCCCTCTTTCTCATGGGATGATACTCCCAGACTTCCTCAAGGATTACAGCAGAATTAGCAGATGGTGACCATGGAAATAATTTGTAAACAAATTAATGGTAGATAAATGTGAGGGATTTATTCCAGTCTGACCCTGAAACACCCACATTTATGCAGTTGTAACCTCTCCATACAAATGCACAAAGATCCACTGATAAAAGATTCCTACCCATTACCCGTTTGGGCCAAATGCCAAATGGTTGAATGTTAAAATCCATATTAAGCCAAAGCTGAGGCTGAAATCTATTACCACCATCATCTGGATTTCCATGACATAAGAATAAATACAAAATTTCTCTGTGTTGAAGATAATGTATCATTAATGTTGCTACACATGATTTTGGAAATTTCCTTGATGACAAAATGTTGAGGGGACAATGTAGTTGGTCTACTTTTATCTTCAGAAAATATAGAGAATTCTTAGATAGGCCTTTTCTTGAAAGATTCATGGCCTTAAATAAAATTAAATAAGTAAAAATTTAAGAGTCCTTAATGGTCATTCTGTTTAATATTATAAATGCATTCACTGAACAATCCTATAATAACTATAATTATAATATAATCTAACCTCACCATATGCTTCAATTATAATTTATATTTTTATAAACACTTTTTAGCTAAGACAGGATATGACGTTCTTCCCAAAGTTACCTGGCTCATCAACTCTATTAACTAAGATTTAACTAATCTAATATTTATATTAACTATCAATTGATTTCCCTATTGGTTTAGCTATTTGAAATTTCCTATTTTACCCATTATATTAATAGCTGTCACAAAAATCATTAAATATTGTAGCATTTTACTCTTATAATAATATATACCTTCATATTTCAACTGATTGCTGAAATCTCAGAGTACAGACACTTTAAAAAGATTTTCACTCCAAGTTGCTTGTAAAATGTTCACCTATATTTGAAAGTACATATCTGGATATTAACAAGTCTGAAATACATGTTTGTTCATATCACTGACATTTTTATGCTGATATAACAGTAACCAATGTGATGATAACATCATTCATTATGCACGCAATGATTATCATGCACAAATTCTGAGACGTCTAAATTGTTAATGAGGTAGGCATTTGATTACTTCACCCTTCCAAAGGCTAAAGCAGAGGTCTAAGCCAAAGAGCAGCTTTTGGCCAAATATTCACACAAAAACAAAAGTCAGTGCATCCTTAAAGGTAATTGGGTTGCCTAATTCTAAAAAGGCATGTCTAGATTTTTAGTGTCAGCATGGAAACACAAGATGGGACTAAAATTAGAATAAATTTTTCTATATTTATTTATGCTTGCCATGAATTAGACACTATACTAAGGTATCTGTTGGGAAAATAGAATAGTTTGGTGAGGGTCCTCACCTCGGGTCCAGTTGGGTGTGGTTTTAGCACATCCTTTCTAAGCAAATTGTGTGTGTCTGTGTGTGTATTTGTGTGTGTGTGAAGAAAGAGAGAGACAGAGGCAGAGAGACAGAGAGAGAGAGAGAGAGACAAAAAGAGAGAGAGAGAGAGACGGAAAGTTTCAGTGTAGCAGGTGGGCTGGTGTCTGCCTTGGGCGTCTGCCCCTCGCAGCCATGCTTTCCAACCTATGGCTTCCAAGGACATTTTGGCTGGTTACCGAGCTCATATACCTGCATGAAGGGGTCTGGTGACCCAGCCTGGAGTGTCTGGGGTCTGGTGACCCAGCCTGCCATATGAAGGGTTTGTGACTCAGTCTGTGAATAAGCTTGAGGGGTCTGGGAGCTCCAGACCCAGCCCTAGCTCAACAATTAGCCCAGTTGGCAGGATTGCCGGCAGGTAAAAGAGACTGACAACTGGCGTGGTCGTAGAGCTAGAAAATTGGCACTGTGAGCAGGATTCCAGACATTAGCCCTAGCTGTAGCTCTATTGTATATAAAAGAAATCACAATCTAGCACTGGAGACAAATATGTACACAACTAACCATTACAGTGCTCACAGAGGTCTCTACATAGAGTATGTGTGGTGGTGGGTGTGGGGGGCTAGGAAAAACACAGATTTTATGGCCATCCAGACCTCATTTTGAATCTCAGTTCTGTGACTACTAGCTCTATGATCTGGGAGAGTAACAAAGTTTCTGAGCCTCAGTTTCCTCATCTGTGAAATGGGTCAGCACCTCTATTTGGAGTGGGTGTTGGAAAGATTGTAGGAAGTATCTAGTGAAAGCACCTAACACAGTCCCTGGCAGAGTATAGTATTCGGTATCTTTCCTGCTCCTTTCCCAGGATGAATTCACACAGTGGATGAGCTCAGCCACCTAGAGTACGACCCTGCCCTATGAAATGGTCACAATCTGTGCTGAAGTAACCAAAATGCTTCCCATATTTCCATCAAGACAAAGGAGATGCTTCCCATATTTCCATCGAGGCAGGTCAAGAAGCCACGACAGGCACAATGCTTAAGTAAGCTACTCAAACATTTTTTAACATCCCTGGCATGAGATAGGAGGAAGTCAGGGTATAGGATTTATCTGTGTTTATCCAGTACTACGCAGAGGAAAGGGACATCGTGGTGACTGGTAAGTATGTCACCAACAGACAAGGCCTCTAGGGGTCTAAATATTTAAGTATTGGTTTCTGTTAGAAGTCCTGTTAGGAGGTTACACTGCAGGAAGGCTTCCCTACTTTGGCAACAGTTGCCCTGGGCGATTTCGATCATTCAGTTACACATACCACATCCTTCACCTGAGGAAAGGCATTGAAGTAATTCAATGCACTGTGGTGCCCCAAAGAGGAAGACGCCTGTAGAACAGGAATGCTCTCCTTTATATCCTTCAAACCCTCTGCTCTGACCCTTCCTGCACCATGAAATGACTCTGACAATCAATTCCATTTCTGCAGCACCAGAGGCAGAATGAAGACACCAGCAAGCTAATTAATGAAAAGCTCTTGCTCCCAGATGGGTATGAAAGTGGCTTTGAGTTTATCATGCACTGCCTTATGCATCTGACTAATGCAAGCCAGATTCCTCCTCATCCCACCACTGAAACCCTGATTTCTAAAAAGGGGGTGGGAAGTCACAGGCCTAAAATAATGAGGACCAGATGCAAATTGTGCTGACCATACAATAAAGTAAGGCCCTGTCTCGGTATTGGCAGACAGTTCCAAATCACCACAGGCAACACCTGCTGAACTGGTAAAATCTTACTGAATTCTTCCTGCCCATATAAGGACAGCTTCATCTGTTTTGGCTCTCACCTTCTTTTGCAGTTTTGAAATACATCCTTTCTAGAGTTTAATTTCTTAAGAAGAGGTGAATAGATTCATTTTAGTTTAATATCTAGTCACTTAAATTCATTAGGCATTTATCAAGCAAAAATCATGTACACAGATGACCGAGTTCTTACTCAGGAAGTACAAAGGTGAATGAAGATACAGTCATTGACTCATGGAGCACAACTTTACTTAACGTAACATAAGCGATAAGGAAAGATCAACTGTTGAATGTTGCAGTATATAAATATTACAAATGGTAATTTTAATGTTAAAAGTATAGGAAGTACTTAACAATAGAAGAATGGAGGACTGGCTTAATAAGCAAGCCCCAGAACAGTAGTCTACAGTACAAACACAGTATTCACTATCACATATTTTTGGATAATAGGATTATAGGCAATCTTGATTTTTTTTTCCTTATACTTTTTGTGTTTTCCAGAGTTTCTACAACAAAAATTAATTACATGTATATTCAATTCAAAAAGAGCACCAATAAAAGTCCTTTTGAAAATAAAGTACAGTGATATTCCAGAGACAGAAATTGAGAATAAAAAGAAAAACTAATAGCCTCAGAATCTTGAGCTCCTAAAGAGCTCCATTATTAAACCCAGACACCTGACACTCCAGTCCCTCACTACAAAGGGTGTGTGTGTGTGCACTCATATGGTTGGGACTAACTAATCTAAAATATGGGGTCCTCTGTGGGATCCTGGTTGGAATGGGAGGAGGTGCAGGGAAGATTGGACAAGTTCCAGGAGATAGGATGTCATCTTTCCACAGAAAGACAGGACTCCCATGCAGGCATCAGTTTGTGAGTTAGCTGCTTCTCCCAGAGGCAATTATCTATGCATATTCCTGGGTGACAAGCAGCATAGATTAAATCATTAATTTATAGTGACTCAAGATTAAGCCTTACAATTCTAGGGAGGCCAGGAAGTTACACACATAACTCTTTTGCAAAGATGTTTATGTAATGTTTTAGACTAAAAAGGAAGAAACTGTTGTTAAAAGCATATACATTTGGGGTTGGGAGCCAAACCAGAAACACTGCAATAAGCTAAGTGAGAGGTGACAACTTCAAGCTTCAGAAATACTTAATAATCATCTACTACATACCAGGCACTGTGGTAGGTGTTTGCACCACAGTAATAAATAAAACAAGCACAGTCTCTGCCTTCATAGATCTTACCTTTGAAAGAATTTAGGAGGAAACAATAAAACCAAAAAGTAGCTGTGGAATCTTGGGACTATGTGATACATTAGTGTAGCCTTAACAAACTTGACTTTGCAGATCAAAGTATCAAAGCTACTAATGGGTGTTGGAGTGTAGTGGCGGATTTTTGTTCCTGAGCCAATAAATTTGAGAAATTCATAGTAAGAGCTCTGAGGAGTCCACAGCAAAAAAAAAAAAAAATGTTTAAATTTGCTTAAGGTGGAACTTCCCAAACATGTTTGACCACAAAAATCCTCTTCTTCATGGAATATCCATCAATACTCAAAGAAAACTAATGTTTAGCAAAACCCAATTTGCAAGTTACACCATAATGCCTGTGCCATTAATATTAAGTTACCATAAAGTTTCCTTTTCAAATCAAACTTTTAAGTTTTGACTCTTGAAATTATGAGAACTTATTTATTTGTAACTCCTCATACCTCAAAATCTGGAAGAAAGAAGTTTCAGTCTATTTTCCAGCTTGCCAGAGAATTGTTGACCTATAAGTCCAGACGCCCCAAACCCCAGAACTTCCCAAATCCACTTCTCAACCACTATGGCCATGGGCTACAAGCAGAGGCATCACTGAAACATGGGCAGTTCGTAGGAGAGGACACAGTGAGTAATTGGCACGTGACTGGGAGCTTAAGACAATAGACACAGAGTCACAGATGCTCCCAAAAATGTATGCAGCCAAGTTCTCATAACCTATTTTGGGGAGGAGGGGTGATTACAGGTCTTGCTGAGAAGACGGAAGGCACAGATAATTCCCAAACCTCACTTTTGTTTTGAGCTCCTTTTCTGTTAAATATGTTAACCAATTTATTGACCAGAAATGTACCAGAGACGTTGACTTGTAACAGGTAAAGAGTTCTGGGTTGAAAGTCAAGAGATTTAGGCTCTAATCTGATCTCATTCATTACCTAGCCAGGACCTCATTTCCCTCTAATCACGCTGTTCCACTGTTTACCATCATTCATTCTCCTTGCCACCTAGTCATGGCGTAGGTTAAAAAGTAACCACCAATCTCAAATCACAGAGGCAAAGATATCCGCATACTAAATGGCGTTGGGACACTAGATAACCATTTGAAAAAAAGATAAAATTAGAGCTATTCATCACATCACACACAAGAGTAAACTACAAATGAATCAGACATCTAAATGTGAGAAATGAAACTGTATAGGTACTGGAAGATAACATAAGTAAACATGGGTGTTGGGAAATGCTTTCTAACCATGGGCAAAGTCCAGGGCAATAAGATAAAGGATTCCTAAATTTGTCCACAAAAACATAAAAATTTTGTAGAACAACAACAACAAAAAAGCACTGTAGTCAAAATCAGAAGATTAATAAAAAATTTAGAGAAAGCTTTAGAGCATATTTCAGAGATTAAGGGCTACTATACCTAATTTCCAAAGACCTTTTTTTCGGCAGCTGGCAGGTGCAGGGATCTGAACCCTTGACCTTGGTGTTAGAAAACCATGCTCTAACCAAGTAAGCTAACTGGCCAGCCCCCAAAGACTTCTTTAATTGAGAAGAAAGATTAAAAATCCAATAGGAAAAAAAAAAAAATGGGCAAAAGACACAAACAGAAAATTCACAAAAATGAAACTCATAAAATTAATAAAGATGGGCTTTAAACACATAAAAAGATGTTCAACTTTATTTGTAATAGGATATATGCAAATTAAAACCATAATGAGATACCATTTTTCCCCCATCAAATTGGCAATAATTTAAAAGCTTGACAGGCACTCAGTGGTTGAAGATGGTGATGGGACATCCCCATGGAGAGAAATTTGGCAGCAAAAAAGCCTAATAAAACATTTCCTCTTGACCCAGCATCCCCACTTCTAGGAATATAATTGTATTCTGAAGATATACCACTAACAATATAAAAATACCCAGGCATAATGTTATTCATTGCAGGAAACTACCAACTGTCCAAGAACAGAATTGGGGGTGGGGGGGTGCACACTTGGGCATGTGTGTGTGACAGCGAGACAGAGAGAAGGAAAGGAGGGAGGGAGGGAGGGAGGGAGGAAAAAAGGGAAAGAAGGAGGGAAAGAGTGTGGAAGGGAGGGTGAAAGAGAAAGAAAAAAAAGAATTTTTAAAAAGCAAAGTGCAAAAGAGCATTCTATAGTATGCAACCTTTCGTGTAAGAAAGAAGAGGAAATAGGAAAACATATCAGGACTAAAAAGAAATACAGGAAGGATAACTGAGAAAACAATGAGGTTGGTTACCTACAAGAGGTGTAGGTAATAAATGGGGGAAGAAGTATTGGAGAAAGACGTACTTCATTGAGTAGAACTTTTTGTATAGTTTTGGCTTTTGGAAGCATGTTACTGTTTTACATATTCAAAAAATAAAATTAAACTAACAAGAATGGGAAGGATGAAAACTAAAACTGAAAGAAAACCAAAACAATTGAACCCAAGTCTATTACAAACCAACAAAATGACAGTGGGAGGTAGGAGAAGAGACACAAAGAAGACAGAACTAATCCAGATAATGCC
Organism: Galeopterus variegatus; assembly: GCF_000696425.1. Lineage (NCBI taxonomy): Eukaryota > Metazoa > Chordata > Mammalia > Dermoptera > Cynocephalidae > Galeopterus > Galeopterus variegatus. Next base: position 789,486 of record NW_007726194.1, on the reverse strand, counting down.
TAACACAGTGCTGGACAATATACCCTCAGTCTTGGGTAGGGTTAAAGTTGAGGGAGAAGCACCACAAGCAAATCCTGAACTGTTTTTAACAGGTTTGTCCTGTGTAGTGAGTGGTATGGGCAAATTATTGTCATCATTGTTTGTGTATACATACATGTGCATGCGTCCATACATTTACAGGCATGTGTACATGTACACACATATATACATACACTTTCACATATAATATTTCCTGGCTCTGACCACTCGAAGGCCCAATAAGTGAGGGTACCACCATAGCAATGAGCACATCCAGCACTCAGATATCAGTCTCTAACACCATTTCTCACTAAAAAGAATGAGGACATAGTGAAGAAATAGTTAATATCAGGGCTGGGACAGAGAAGATGCAAAATGAAACTAACGCATCTTTTTATTCCAGCAGTTAAGTGCTAACAACGACAACAAAAATGACGAGGGCATGTCCCAATGACACGGCGGCAGGCCTGAAGTGGCTCCCACTGGCCAAAGCTGGGACAATATGAGAACCAAAATAATGACACAGCAGGAATAAATTACAAAAGACTGGGGCCGGCCCGTGGCTCACTCGGGAGAGTGCGGTGCTGATAACACCAAGGCCACGGGTTCGGATCCTATATAGGGATGGCCGGTTTGCTCACTGGGTGAGCGTGGTGCTGACAACACCAAGTCAAGGGTTAAGATCCCCTTACCGGCCATCTTTTAAAGAAAAAAAAAAAAATTACAAAAGACTGAAACAGAAATCTGGAAGTCCACAACTATATCAGAAAGAGAGAAAGGGAGAGGGAGAAAGAGATGGAGGAGAAGGGCTGGTTTCCTGCTTAGAATAGAACGCAGAATGCCAAATGATAAATGTGAAAGGAGTGATAAAAACGGAAAATCCTAACTTTGTAAGCATCATAGTAAAGATTGGTTGAGACAAAAATTAGGAGAATATTTTGATGAGGAGCAAGAATAAAGTATCCCTCCATGGATTGCTTAATAATTGCAAAAGAAAAAATAGTGACTATACAGTGGAGGAGCTGGGCAACATCTCAACCAGTTAATCAAAATTAACATCACCAATGAGGTGAGGGACAGAGGGACATTATGAGCCTGCAGATGTGATACCTGAGGAGGATACAACATCTACGTAGTATTCCTTTGGGGAATGCAAAATTGAATCTATACATGAAGAAACAATTGACTGATACAAAATGAGGGATATTATATATTGGCAGGGGCACTGTATCCTACAAAAATGTCAATGCCATAAAAGTTAAAGAAAGGCTGTGGAAATGTTCCAGATTAAAGGAGAATGAAGAGACATGACAACTAAATGCACAACATGTTCCAAGCCTGGATTGCATACTAAGGGGTAAAAATGCTGTGGGGAACAACACTGGGATAATTGACAACGGAGGAGTACAGACCATAGACGAAAGTACTAAACCAGTGTTAAAGGTGCTCAAGTTGATCACCATGTTGTAGATATGAAGAGACTATCCTTATTCTCCTTATTATTAGGAAATATACACTGTATTTAGGGGTGGAGGGTATTATGTATGCAACTTACTTTCAAATACTTCAGAAAAAATTACATTTTATATATATATATATATATGTGTATATATATATATATATACATATATACACGGGGAGAAAGAGAAAGGAGGAAAGAGAATTATACAGCTAATGAGATAAGAAGTTAACAGATGAATCTGGATAAATGAATATGGGTATTATCTGGACTATGCTTATTTTGCAACTTTTTCATAAGTTTGAAATCATTCACAATAAAAAGTTAAAGAAAAAAAAACTAAAAAAGAGAAGAAAAAATGCAGTAATTGAGAATTAGCTCTATTTTCTAACAGAATTTAAAAATAATAAGTTAACTCCAGGCTATTTTATTCTCTATAATATTTATCTGTGTGTGTATGTATGTGTGTATATATTTATATTTAACAGCTACAAAAAGAATTTTGTATATTTTAATTTCCTAACATGGAAAAAGTTTCTAAAACTCCTAGGGGTAGACAACACCTCACATGTCCAGGACCACAGCGGGTATGTAACTAGAGCTACAATGATTTGTAGGTCAATTCAAGCCTCTGAAATTCCAGTTCACTATGTTTGCAACCTGAGTACTATTTCCCTTCTAGAAAGAGCAAGTTTAGAGTCGGGAGATAAACTATATCTAACAACGTCATAGCTAGCATCAATTTTTAAAAATCTATTCGCAGAGGCCTTTGGGGTTAAATATTACCAAATGGGTTGGTGGGGGAGGTGCAGGGCAGGGAGCTCTCCTCCTTGTCAAAGTATGGATTAGGTCACATGTACTGTCTTCCACTACACACATGAACTTTCCAGTAGAAGGACAACTTAATGAACCAGGCCCTAAAGTCTCCTTCTTGGGTAAATGTGGAGAGGTAAAAAAAAAAAAAAGATATGAAGGTTAGACATTATGAGGTCAAGAACCATCAAACAAATGTAACTTGATGTTTAAACAGAAACAGGTAAAATATCTGGGAAGGCAGCAAAAACCTCATCCCTCTGATTCCAAAACAGGCTCTGCTGACTAAATATATATATATATATAATTAAAAGTTATACTGCAGTGAATACTAGGTGTTGTTCCCTTCCAAAAAGCATTAAAATATAAAGGTCAGTTAGCTTAAATGGTATTTTATTGCACATACTTTAAAAAGACCTTGAACAATTAAAGCAATAAAATACATTCCTTGCTATCATTTTTAAACATTCTTAGAAGCATAAAAAGAAGGCACATCCCAATGTAAAAAAAACATTAACTCCTCCTTTTTCTTTGTACAACATTTATTTCAAGGCTCCCAAACCTTTTCAATAGATTTCCATTGTATTTGTGTTGTTTGGGTGAATTTTTTGGTCATTCAGCAGTTTTCATTTAGGTGTCAGAGAGGTAGGTGATGGCCCAGAAGTGCAGCCCATCACGTAAGATGTTAACCAAGATACCATCAAATAAATGGATCAAAAATCAAGACTTGATGAATATTTCTCAACCCTCAGAAACTTTAAAATAAGTCTGAAGCTCAAGACCCATCCACAGACATTGTGATTCAGATGAACAGTTCAAGCATTTTCTTAACATGCCTCTGAAGATTTTAATTGGTAGCCACATTTGTGAACCACTGGACTAGAAGATTCTAAACTCAGGCTGGCCGGTATGTTAGAGTGCAGCCTCATACATCAAGGTCAAGAGTTTGGTTCCCTATACCAGCCAGCCATCAAAGAAAGAAGATTCTAAACTCCTTTGCAGTCCCTAAATTCTAGGAAAAACTTCAACCCTCTACTACTACACAGTGTTCTTAGACTGACACTGTTGACTGAGAATATCATTTTATTTCTCACCCTTGCACAATTTCCACAGAAGTAAAATGGCAAAAATAACAAAGCAATTTCACTAATCAACAGAAAAAAAATTAATAAATATAAAAGTACTTTGCAATTGTGAATATTAGTTATATCAACTTTCTTACACAATGTGTAAAACTCTTTCTTAACTTTTCAAAAGTATTGCTCTCTTATCAACTAGTCTATAAACAGATTAAGGATCTAATAATAACCTAAAACATTTTTTCCCACCAAAGTACCCGCCAACTAGTACGTTGGGTGTGGGCTGCAATGCTCACAGAATCATAGATCCCAGGGTAAGAAGAGTTCTCCAGAGGTCATCTGGACAGCCCCCCTGCCTTCATGCAGAAAGAGCTCATTACTCCATTTCACAGATGGGTCCAGTGAGGCTTAGGAGATTCAAGTGAGCTCAGTCACACTCAGGTCTCCACACTTGATGTGCTGGGCCTATAAGCACAGGCTGAATAGAGTTCCCGTTCTAGTTCATCTAGGTGACTTCAGACAACTAGAGTCCCTTCTCCGGGCCTCAGTTCCCCAATCTCTAGCAAAGGAGGCAGAGACCCTACAACCTCTAGTCTGAGGCTGTAGAATGAAAGAAAAGTCTTAGATGTCAATAAATTATTGTTACTAAATCTATTAGTAACTTTGAACAAGATATTTAGTGTGACTAAGCCTCCAGTCTCCCACCTGCAAAGAAGGTAGAATAATTTTGTGAGAATTAAAGAATTTGGTTGATTCAGTTAAGTAAGTATCTGAGCCCCTACTTTGTGTCTTGTCTATGTCAGAAGCTAGAAAAAGGTGGGTGTATTCAAGGCTCCTGCCCTCTGGGACTTTCACCATCTTCCAGGGAAAACTCTTCCTGAGTAGCAAATATAGGAGCTGGAAAGAATATTTAAGACCTCATATGCTATTTAGACTACTTAAATTAATAAGATGTGGAAAATCAGCAGAGCTTTGAGATAAGAGAAATGGAATACAATTGGTATATCATCTATGAAGAGGAAAGAATTCCCTATAATTAAGTATCAAAACACTGAGCTTAGAATATGAGAAGGGGCAGAGGATGTTAATCACAAACAAATTAGTGAAATAAATTGCAGGGTGTATGTGTCCTAAAAGCTTTTGAAACTTATTGAGGCTGATAATTGTAGGGGCTTATGGGTCATCATTCCTACTTAAAGGGCAGAAAAATGAAACCGACACCTAAAATATCTGTCTGCTCCACAAGCCCTCAGGTGCCATGGATTTAATGTTGATGGGGAAGAAAAAAGTTGAGGAGGGCATTTTGTGCAATAATCTCATTTTATAGATAAAGGAATAAATACGGATAAAGAAATGTGTCCAAGATGGCAAAATAATTAGAAAGCAGACAGAACCACCAAGGGATACTCTAAGTTGTTTCTCTATCAGAAAATCCCCACATCATTTCACGCTGTTGTATGGTATCAGCCAAACAATAAACAGAAAACTTCGAAAATCTTTTTCCAACAATTACATTCAAGACACATAAATCTTTTCATTTTCCTGACAAAATAAGAAGATTTCGTGGACAAAGAAGAACAGTAAGGGAAGCATGATATATTAGCCATTATTTCTTTTTTTTTTTTTAAGGCAGGGCACACCTAAACACAAAGTTATTTTGATCTTTTAAAAAAAAGAAGGTAGGTATACAAGAGGGTAACATGCTTTGTTATTTTGTTAAGTGGGCTTGCAGTCCTGACTGCATGCAGGGCGTTCTTATACAAGCTGGCTCCTAAGAAGAGGTGAAAAGTCAGAAGGAGCTCAAAGGCAGTGGGATGAAGTTCAAGTCCACAAACATTGGCGGAGCATTTTCTCTGTGAATGTCTCTGGGCCACAATCTGTGGGGAACAGAATTATAAGAAAACACCATCCCTGCCCACAAACTGCTCAAAATCAAATGAGGCAGAATTATGCTAATGATTTATCCTAATTCAAGACATGAATGATGAATTCAAAGAACAGGACAAAAATAGTAACAGACCAAGAATGAGAAATGAGTCGTCACTAGCGCAGCCAGCCATGGGGACCCCACGGTGACAGAGAGAGAGGAAACGAGGGGCAGCATCTACCTCCAACCCCATGGAGATCAGCCAGAGACCCACAACTGTCATGTGACCTCTGTCAGCCCGACTTTCAAAGATATTGAATGTGACCAGGCTAAACAACACATATCTAAAAGTGCTTTCCCTGCTCCAGACTCATCTCCACCTCTCTCCGCACAATTCAGCAAACACTGGCTGATCACAGGCTGCATTCAAAGCCTTGGGTGGGTCACTCTGAGGAAGAAAGAACCTCATTAGACACGGTTCATGCCCTCAAGGAACTCATGGCCTGGTGAGCAACTACAGAATCATTCATCCACTGTTCATTCACTCAGCTGACATGTATTGAAAATGTACTGTGTACCAGGTACTGATGTACATGCTGTAGCTTCAGAAACGAGCAGGACACTGCTGAGTTCATAGTCCAGGGCACAGGACAAACTCACAGTCCTGAGTAAGCACCACGCAGTGTGGTTAAGCCGGAAGAGTAGAGTACTCGGAGGGGAGAGGGTAACTTACCAGGGGGCACCTCTACAACAAGTGATTATACTTCTGACTGTAATACAAGGGAGAATGAATTAAGTGTCTAACAGAGTGAGAGTCCCTGTGGAGTATTCTTAGGAGAAGCCTCAGCTTTGTCTTCTAATTGCTTTGATGAATCACAATCCAGCCAGTGAAGCAAACCTGAAAGAAACTTTAGAGATGGTTATTACAAGTTACACATGGTCTGTAGCAGAAGTAAGAGTGGAACTCAGAACTCAGGACAATCCACTAGAGCATTGCCTCTCCCCACATCTACACTGCCTCTTTGGGTATGTGGATAAGCTTATCACCCCCACCTATGTCATACCATATAGAACCAATTCAGCAAGAGGTTCGGACAGCATTTAAGAAGTTCCCCACCTCAACAATGTGGACTTCCTGTCACTGTTGTCTTAAGAAGGCATGTTTGCTTTTAAGCACTCAAATTAAAAGCCATTCTTCGCATTTCTATAGTTGTATGTAAAAAGATATGGACTTGAACTCGGAATACTGTCAGAATGAACCTTCAAGTTAATCTCCTCTTTCCACAATGGTGAAACTAAGGCCCAGAGAGACTACGGTCATCCTATCTGGTCACAGTACAGATTAGCCAGCACCTGAACAAAGTGTCTAATGCCTTTTACTCAACGCTGCCAAGTTGGTAGCCTATCATCTCACTCTGATAGCTACATTTTTTGCAGACTCAAGAATGGCAGGCCCCAGGACGGCAAGGATCATGCAAAAGGATAACATTGGTTAATGTGTGGACTGCGGAGACAGATCATAAGAAATTATGGCATAAAAAGAAGAAAGAGAAAGAAACAATTTCACAGCTCTTCATGCAGCCTTCTCAAAAGCCCTTCCAAGTCCCTAGAGGTTTGCTCTCTAATTAAACTGCCCCAAATCACACCATTATCCATACCCAACAGCAAAGGTGGGAGAGAATTGCCAATTTCGTGTGAATCCTGAAGATCTCCTTTATGAGTCATGGGAAACTGAAATAACTTGGGGGGTGGGGAGACTTTAGAAAGAAACAGTTTTAAATCAGTTCCTCCAAATTTGTTCCACAGTGTGATATAACTCCCCAAAACAGGAACATGTACAGTTGATGCAAAAATGGGAGTTTTTGTTAGTTTTGTGTCAATTGACTATGGCATTTCTTCTTAGGATTTTTCTTACTGTCATTTTTTTTATTATATTAATTATAGTTAGATCCGTGTAGGAGCTATTTTGAATCTATGGGACTTTCCTAACCAGATTGTTTTGGCATTTTAAAGTCACTCACATTCAAGGCCTAAACAATATGGCAAGTATCTTTTTTTCTCCCTTCTTTATACTAAAATTCTAAACAAAGGAACCATCTGTTCTCTCTCTAAAACATCAGCCCTTGTTTTCATTTTTTGCTTAATAATAATGCCTCAAACTTATATAATATCTTTCTCCAACTTGCTTATTAAAGCATTTTATAGACACTGCTTCATTCATCTTCAACATCATCCCCTATAAACTGGAGAAAAAGGAGAAATGTTTGCCAATTTTCAGTTAGATAACTGATTTTTGGATGTTTAATGAATTTTGTTTAAATGATTGCATGTTAGCATCGGAAGGGACCTTGGCAATCATATAGCCCAGTTTTGGCTCCTGCATATGTAAAAGGGAGACTCACAAACGAGAAGTGACTTCATGTTCTATTTATGTCCTTAGCTCTCTACCTTTGACTGTAAGCAGAGAGGGTAAGAACCGTGTCTTATACATTTTTGTATCTCCGGTACGTGCTGTGTAAAAAGTGTTCATTTAAATATTTGCTGAATGAGTGCAAATGCTTGTGAATGGTTACACAGGTGGCTGTGGCAGAGTGGGGTCAAAGCCCTGCTCTCCTGCCCTCCTTTTAGTGTGTTGTTTTATTTTGTTTATAATACTACATAGACCTGAATGCAAGAACAATCAAATAGGGACAACACCAAAAAGGAGAGGAGGGGATAAAAAAGCAGGCCTGTGCCTGTAAGTAAGAAATTTATTCAACAAATCTAATAAGAATCACCAAGTTTAGCAATTGGCTGTGCTAAAACTTAACCCATGTTAAGGATGACTTTCCAAAAGTTCTGCATTCCCTATGTGCTCCATGTATTTAGGGATCTGGTGAAGCTATTCCTTCAACATTATCCAATTGGAAAAAATGATCTATCAATGCCAAAGGACAGTATGTCTCCTTAACAGCCCTTAGACCAACAAGAGCTGATCCTATACCCTGCGATTTAACCTCATCACTCACTGTAACTCAAGAAGACATAGCGTCAGGATCATGAAATCCACCAGCCCCAAGTTTTCCAATGAGCAGAGAGGTCACTGGAATAAAGAACTTTTTTCCTTGTGCCTAGCTAATAATCAGCATCTCATTTGGCACATTCTTCTTATTTTCAGAACATCCTATCCCCACCACTACTCCTTGAAGTAGTAGGGAAAATAAATTATCTCTAAAAAAGAAAGTTAAATTTGGGATTCTTTCATCTAAACAAAGTCAACAACTTTCTAAAGATTCTTCAAAAATAGGTTGTCCACATAGATGAGAAAGCTGGAGGTCCAAGGAGAGGAGGAAAACTTTTTCTTTTTTTAAGTAAAAGTAAAGAAATCGGAGGGCCGAGGAGAACTCAAGTATGTTATAATGCAATCTCACGTGAAGTAGATCAGTTACGGTCAGGAGCAGGAAACAAATTAGTTTCAAAATACAAACAAATCAACATAAATGAATCACCAGACGATCTGATGACTTTTATTTTTTCCAAATTGGAAGGTGGGTGGGGTGGTAAGAGAGGAGAAGAGAAAAACATGGAGAACAAGTACAGAGATACTTAAATCTGTAACACGGTATGTGTGACATGAACACGGAAGGCTGCCGTCCTAGTCTGTCCAGCACACTGCATGGAGGCATTTATACCAAGCCATGCAGTATCAGCTGCAGAAATGTACAGCATGTACTTCAGGTCAAACAGCTGCAGAGATGCCGGCACAGATAACAGACACAGCAGACTGAACTCAAACTACGTCAGTAGTCCCTTCCGAAACCACCACCCTCCACACATACAGCAGCAAGGCTGTCCCATGAAGAGCAATCATTCTTGCAGCCACTACACGGAATGTTAACCCTCTCTCAACACATTCCTGACAAAACTTTGCCCTTTTCACACATATGGACATTCTCACTGTCATGCTGCCTCCAAAAATATCACTTTGGTCTTTGCATACATACCCCATGAGCCAACGTCTTAACATTTTACATCTAAAAGTGTAAAGGGTCTTGGGCCGGCCCGGTGGCGCACTGCTACAGTGCGCCGCTTGGGAATGCGGTGGCGCTCCCGCTGAGGGTTCGGATCCCAAGTACAGACCGGGTCCCGCTCACTGGCTGAGCGAGGTGCGGGAGCAACACCGAGGGTTGCGATCCCATTGCCGGTCCCAGTCCGGTGCGGGCGTGACACTGAGGGTTGCAATCCATTGCCGGACACGAAAAAAGACAAAAAGGGAAAAACAAAACAAAAAAAAAGTGTAAAGGGTCTTACATTTAAGAACACATAAAAGACCCTCAAAATGTTACTTAACTGACCTATCTCCAAACCCATGTTTTCCAGAGGATTATTTTTAATATAGCCAATAAGGAGTGTTCATTGCTAACTGTTTATCTGGCCTCCGATTATGTGTTTGCTCATGTCTGCAAGAACAGAGAAGGTCTGCACTTGAGTTCTTGCAGCCCTTGTCATGCTCCTCTTGCTGAAACCATGTCTGAGGGAAGAATCCCAAAGAAGGTGGAGTAGCCCCCCTTATCTGTGGTTTCAGTTACCCACAGTACATAATAATAAGATATTTTGAGAGAGAGACTACGCTCACATAATTCCTATTGCAGCATATTGTTACAATTGTTCTATTTTATTATTTTTATTAGTTATTGTTGTTAATCTCTTACTAATTTATAAATTAAACTTTATCATAGGTATGTACAGGAAATAATACAGTATACATGAGTTCAGTACTAGCCTCAGTTTCAGGCATCCACAGGGGGCCTCTTCTCCCCTGAGGATAAGAAGGACTACTGTAGATGCTTCCTCTCACATGAGCAGCCCTTCTGGCTAACTAGTAAATACAATTTGATACTTACGACTGTAATTTTCCAAATAAAAGTTTCACCAAAGGATGTTGCTGGTCTAATATGCTAGCTACTCAATTGAAGCAGGACAATGTCGGGCAAGGCTTTCAAACACTCTGAACACGTTAGAGTAATTTGCTTTTCTACACAATAAAGCAGTCAAGTTCAGGAAGCTTCACCCTTCCTCCAGCGCAGACATTCTGTGTCTGCTCTGAAGTTTCTACTTCTGAGTGGTCTGACCCTCTCCCTCTTAGTCTGTTCGTCTCTACCCCACCCTCCCTCTCTCAAGCACATACACACTCCCCCCAAACTCACTCTTACCCAGTCAACAACCTTGCTAGGCAAGTTGCAAACATTTCCTACCCACATTCCACCTCACTACTTCATTGCTTAAAATTTGATGCCAAAAGGATTTTTAAATTAGTTTCTGAAAGAAAACTGAAACACACAGACACCATTTAACACACATACCCCACCTTGAGATGAAATCCTCTGCGGGGTCCAGGAGTCTCCTCATCGCCCCAGGCCACAGAGGCAGCCATGTGCCAGCTCTGTGTGCTAGAGGGCAAGAGCACCAGAGTTCCAGTTGTTCAAATCCAATCTCCACTTCTAATTCTCTGAGACCCTGAACAAGTCATTTTACCTCTCTTGGCTTCAGTTTCCCTAACTGTAAAGTGAGGTGTTTGGGATGAAATAAATCCCAAAGTGTCTACCAATTTTGATATCCTACCCTAGAGCTTTGAAATTTCATTAGAAATAAAAGCAAACACCCACCCAAGACCTCTAGCTTGTATTGGCATTTACCTACCGACTCCAGATAAACAAAAGTGATTTTTTTGCATGATGTTGCGCAATCAATAACAACAGCGCATCAATAGGGGCAAATACTTCTAATTTGTGTTTGTTTATTTGTTTATTTCCAGGCCAGGGACATTGAAGGTACCACCTGCCAATGACCTTTGGAGACTCCATAATGCCTTTTTTTGACAACGGACCCCAAATTCTGAAACTAAAAAGGTGAAAGTAGAAACCATGCAATAAAAATATGGAGCCTGAAACACTGCGAAAATGATTTACGCAAAGTAAAATCATCTCCCTCTTTAAAACCATTTTTTTTAATCAATAATGATAGTAAGAAAGGGTGACAGAAAGTATAAATAAAATTGAGCCCAGAAAAGACTGATTTGCCTAGGATCCCTTTCGAGACTGTAATACTCATGTTTCTATTTGCTACCCTCAACTGACATGGTTGGCCGTTTGCTTGGTTTTAAATAAAATGGGGAAGCAACAAATATATTAAATCTATCTGCAAAAAACCCACATTTGCATGTGGAAAACAAATAAGTGGGTGCCTGAATGGGTGATTAGGCATGTAATTGCCAATCTGCACTGGGGGCCCAGGCAGCCCTGCAGGTGTGCTCACTGCAGGAGCAGAGAATCTGAAGAAAGAACCCCTCCCCCATGGAGGGCTACAGGTGGAAGGAAACCAAAACCCTCCACTACTGGCATTCTGTGTTGCCTGCCACTACCGTCCCAGCTCCTGACCCACTGCCCCTATATCTTAAAGCTGAAAAAAAGAAATTTCTTTTGTCATCTTTTTGTTAGATTTCCGTGGATTCGTTAAATTTCAAAGTCAATTTTTTTTTCTCAGCATCTTCAATGTGTGTTTAACAAATATTTGTTGTTGCAACTATCTTTATTAGCATATGTGACCTCTCCTACCCACTTCACTCCATCCACACTGGCCTCCTCACTTCTCTGGCATGTTCCAAGAATGCTTCGGGTTCAGGGCCTTTGCAATTGCTGTCAATCTTAAACACTCTTCCTCCCACCCCCACCCCGGTATCTCCAGCTTACTGCCTCACTTCATTCACGTCTCTGCTCATGTATACTCTTACCAGAAAGACCTCCTCAAGCCAATGAATTTAAATCTGTGTCCTCTCCACCCTTTGCACCCTTAACCTGCTTTATTTTTTTTCTTAATATAGATCACAACCTAAATATATTTACTCATTAATTTGTCTGTCTGCTTCTTTTATGGTTGGTTCTATTCCCAGCACCTGGAATAGTGATTAGCACATAGTAGGTGCTCAATAAATAGCTGTTAAGTTAATGAATTATCATACTATTATTTGCAAATCACTATACTAGACACAATGGGACCTCGTATAAAATAAGACAGGATTCATGCTCTCATGGAGTTTCTACAACCTAGTGGACAAGGAAGACTGAAAATCTGCTTATATGGCAGAATAAAGTGGTATGAATGCTCTACTAGATGTATAAGCAAAGCACTCTGGTGGAAGAGAAGCAAATTATTGACAATGTGGTAGTGGGAGGGGAAGGTTGAAGAAGGCCTAAAGAACAGAATTCTCTGGAACTATTTTGAAAATAAGCACAGAAATCATCCTCAAAAATAAATTCAGAACAAAAAAAGTACCAAGACATTCTCAGTTACCCTCCTTTCCTTCATCAATAATGTTAAGTGGGACAAAAGGTTGCCCAAGATAAGTCAGCTTTTATGTGTGCCAAGACCATGGAGAAAGGAAAAAATCACTTTCCTCCCTAAAGTGTTCATTTTCAAATGGAAATTATTTATACGCACATAAAATGTGACTTCAGAAAATACCAGACTCTCAAGACAGGGAAGACCTTAAAAGTCATAACTACAACTTCTTAGTCCTTCTGTGAAATAACCATCATTGTCAGCCCTTACCTAACTACCTCCATTGACAGAGAACGTGGACCCCATGAAAAGCACATTCCATCTGTGGTTTGCTCTTCATATTCAAAAGTTCTTCCTCATACCGCCTTTCTGTTGCTCCCACCCACTGCTCCCAGAATCCCTTCTGAGCTCACAAAGAGTGAGTCTGTGTCCACAGGAGAGTACCACCTGCTCTGCTCCCTCCTCCTCCATCTCCTTCCTCTCTGTACACTAACCACTTCATCCCTCCAGGGCTCTGATTTCCACTACCCTCAGCCACCCTAAACCCCCTTCTTCTTTCCTTCTTCTATCACTGTCTGAATGTTCCACGACCTGGTTGTTGAGCTGACCTACTGCTCTGGAAATGTGGCTCTTTGCTGAGAGCCTGGGGTTGGAAAGAGGAACATGAGGATCTAATGGATTCATGGGGTAAGGCTGATCCAGTTAAGACCCTGGCAGCATCACCTGCCTTTCTAGCCTTGACCTTGACCTGCCATCTTTGATATTAATTAGAATACTGTGGACATTATAACTCCTTGGAATCAAAGAAGACAAAGAGATGAAAGTCATCCCCTGACCCCATCCCACCTCAAAGACATACAGAATTTCAGGAGTCTTGTGCCTCTAATAAGTCATGGGTCATCTAGTCCTTCTTATCCCAGCTTCTCAACTCCCACAGCCAGCCTAGAGGAATGAATGTTAGATTAGAAAGTATAGCTTTTAACCATCTTCATACCTGAGAATTGGGCTCTAGACCCTAAGGTGCTGTGTGACCTTTGGCAAAACACTTAAAGTCAGTAAATCAAAGCATCCCAGAATGTAGAACAAAAAGAGATCTTTAAATCACCTATACAAAAACAGCCAAGAGACCTCATGTGACTTTACCCTCCCCTCCCTGCCAATGACCATGGCAGATATTGCTAACTGATCATGAACTCAATCAGGAGGCAGCCTCAGAATCCTTCTCAACACAGCCTCTCAGGAGCCACTACAATGCACCATTTGACCATGTGAAATGAAACCCAAACCACTCATTCTTCAGATGAGGACAACTGAAGCCCAAAGATAGTCCATGACCTGCCCACGTCTCAGTGTTAGGAGCAGACCTGGAACTACAAAGGTCCCTTCCCCCATTTCCCTAAATCATTTCTCCTCTTCTAATCCTGATATTCTATGAATATCATTCCTTGGAGTCAGGGAGGGGGCTAGCTATTATATTACATCCTGGGAGAAGTACACATAAAGGGTTTCTAACAAGGGGCAGAAGCTTCAGAGAAGGCTTGGAGGGAGAGGTGAACGTGGGCTATCCTGCAGAAGACATTATTGGCAGGAACCAGCGGCACGGTCCACCTGTCTCCAATAGAAGAAAATTCAGGATCAGGGGAGCATTCTCAGCTGAAGAAACAACATACGCAAAGGAATGGTGAGGACTGTTGCGCGCTGAGTAGAGACACAGCACCAGAGGCCATAGGGGAGGGGACAAAGACAATGACAAGACCGGATCTGAGGGGACAACCAGAGACTTTGTCAAGTTTTAAATGCTCACTTTTTAAATTAAGTTAAAGGCCTTAGACTCATAAATGGAATAAGAAGACAAGAAAGAAGTAGAAGGAAAACGTAAGGACTAATTTCCATTCTCAATAGGAAAAAAATTAAAACCTTGCCATAAACTGTATTACAGGAACACTTTCATTATGTAAAAGCCTATTTTGTTTTCATGTCATTCTTAGATTACATCATAGAGTGGCTGCAGCCGTCTTGTACCATATTATAAATAAATCACTACCTTAATCATAGAATGAGCTGGAGCCCCAGATTTAAAAGGAAAATATTAGATCATTTTTAATAACTGATATAACTCAAGCCAGTTGCCATTGAAGCAGCATGAGATGATCTCATCCTAAAGAAGTCCAAAGAGGACCCAGAGGGTCAGAGATGGGCAGGTCCCAGAGACACTTCCATTTACAGATGAACAGGTTGCTGACGGCACCTGAGTGGAGCTCACCCTCTGGACAGACAGTCTCGTCATGAAAACCAACACTTTTAAGTGGTAATGCCCAAAAGGCCTTCCTTATTAAACATAATTTATGAATATTTGGTTCCCAGAGCTACTATATTCCCAAATATCAGAAGATGTGAGCATGTTATGATGTTTGTATTTATGTCTTGGGAGCCACTGAGCAAAATTATAAATGTTAAGGCTAGTAGTTATTCAGGAAAACATGAAATCTTGGGTGACATATGCAAATGCTGCAGGTCCAATCTAAGGGGACAGTACAAAGCAGGGATACGAGACAATGGCCTGACAAAGAAAAGAACTCAGGTGATTTCCAGCAAAGAGCTGTAGACTAAGGAGATCAGAAACTAACACTTAGGGAGCACCAACTATGTACTAGTACCACACTCAATAGGCACTTTATATACATTCTGCTGCTCTGTGAGCACAAAAGACTCTATGAGGCAGGCACTATTTGCCCCACTTTTTTCAGATGCAGAAACAGTTTAAAAACTGATTAAAGGATATAAGGAAGATTATGCAGCTAATATGTGGTATTCTTCCTGCTCCAAATTCCGCTTAGCCATGTGGCCTTCATCCAACTAAAACTCTATTCCCTATCATGCACTTTGAATAAAAAAGATATATTTGATAAGAAACAATTTGAAAGCACTAAAAGTATAAAAAATATTGAGAGTTGAAAGGGACCATGGAGCAGGAGTGGTGTTAACACTCTGGCTAGTGACATTCTCAATGACTAAAACTGTGCTTTCCTCATCTTGGCTGTAGGGCCACTAATAAGCTTGACCATGATTTTAAGTCTCCCATTCCCATGAATTTTTTTAGAAATGCTAAGGTGGACTCTAAGGAAACCTATCATCTTCTATAAAATGAACTGTCGAGCGTGTTTATAAAAAGGCTTTTGGTGGGGGGAAAGAGATAGATGCTCTGGAAAAGAAACTTTCTGCCAGACAGAAGGTATTGGCTGAGGTTTTATGTCTGATCCTGTCAGTCTCACAGTAATGTTGTGTATCAGCTCTCTGTTCCTAATACAAATGTTATTCATAACTGCAGAGACACACTGTCTGAGCCAAGTAATACTGATTCATGCAATTTTTCAGGACACAGCCTGACCCAACAGGAGATGCAGATCCCTAAAATCTAACTAAAGGGACAACACCCAAGGCTCAAGGCTCCAAATTTTGACCTATTTTCCCTAATCTGTCTCTGGGACAGAAAGAGGTTAAGAAAAGAAGAGAAAATGTACCTAGAAGTTGTATGGACTTGTTATGAAGCAGAGACTGTGTGGACAGGTGGAAGGGCAAACACTGAAAGGAGCTTCATGTGGTTCCTCCCTTGGCTGCCCATTAACTCTGTGGACCCAAAAAGTCTGTCCCGTCTCCAGGTTTTGGTGTCTAACCTACACAGCAAAGGTCTCAAGCAAGAACTTTCACATGCTTCTACCAAAGCAGCTGTAACTGCTGAGGAGGGCAAAAATGTAGAGGTATGGGAGCAAAGTATTAATTGGAAACTTGTGTTTTTCCTCTGAAAAGCCATGCCAGTTTTACATTCTCTGTTATTATATATAAATGTTTACAAGATTTTTAAATGATGTTTTCCCCATAAAAGTCTTCAAGTAAAATTGATCCACAGAAGTTTGCTGAGTTTATTCAGTAGCTCCAGGTAACCCCCACTCCAACCTCAGCACGTCCCGTGTAACCTGGGCTATCTGTGGTGGGCAGTCCCTAAGACGGCCCCTATAACTCTACCTCCTTGTGTTCACGCCCTTGTGCAATACTTCCCCTTGAGTGTGGGCTGGATTTAGTGACTTACTTCTAGCAAAAAGAATAAGGCAGAGGGAATAGTGTGTAACTTCCAGGACTAGGTTACAAAAAAGACTATAGCTTGCATCTTGGGGACTCTCTCTTGCTCACTTACTCTGAAAAAAGCCAGCTGCATGTGAGCTGCCCTATGGAAAGACCCACATGGCAAGAAACTGAAGCCCCCAGTTCAACAACCTGAGGGGAATTAAATCCTCCCAATGATCATGTGAGTGAGCTTAGTGGTGGATCTTCCCCAGCTGAGCCTTCAGATGAAGCTGTAGGTCCAGCAACACCTAGACTGCAGCCTCATGAGAGACCTTAAGACACCTATCTAAGTTGGTCCCAAATTTCTGACCTCACAGAAACAGTGAGATAATAAATGTTTCTTGTTTTAGGGTGCTAAGTTTGGGGTAATCTGTTAACCACTACTATAGATAAGTAAGATAGCAGCAAAGTTTGAAATGCCCAGAACTAGATTATTTTAACAGTCCCTACTAATTCCACTATTTTTCATGAGGCTTAGGAAATAGTTCATAATAGATTCAATATCAGGAACTCTTGAAAGAAACCCTCATCTCCAAGAATGAAGAGATGTTTTCCAGCTTGGTGACATATACCCAGGCGTGCTCTGGCCATACAGAGATGACCGTGGATATAATTACACTGCACCACAGAGTCAACACAGCACTTTCTTTTTTTTTTTTTTTTTTTTTTTTTTTTTTTTTTTTTTT
>NW_007726194.1:741045-771942 GCF_000696425.1 Galeopterus variegatus | reverse complement strand
GCAACCCTCGGCGCTGCTCCCGCGCCTCGCTCAGCCAGTGAGCGGGAACCGGTCCGTATGTGGGATCCGAACCCTCGGGCGGGAGCGCCGCCGCGCTTCCCAAGCGGTGCGCCATCCAGTGCGCCACCGGGCCGGCCCTCAACACAGCACTTTCTGCAGCAGCATGTTGGTGGGAATGAGCTGGAGACTGAACGACACGTGGAAGGAGAGAGACTTCTTACCTACCCAGCCATATTGTGATATCTGCTACATCCCCCTTTAGAACATGTCCAGCCCCAATGGGCCAAACCGTGGCCAGAGGCCCACTCTGCCAAAAGCCTGGGCTTGTGCCATAAAGCTCCATGGCTCACTGGAAAGTTTTGAGATCAGATCCCCCCTCCAGGAAGCCTTCTCCAAGGTTCCCAATCTTTTCCATTCTCCCAAACCTTCATCTGCATCCTGTAAAATCTGAGGTTATAACTTCCTTCCATTTCCCAAGAACCTAACAAGAGGCCTGAAACACATCTGGTGATTAATAAATGTGTTGCAAACAATACCTTTCTAATGTGTGTTTCTCCCTTATGTGTATGTCTTTCTATAAGATTCAAGGTGAGAGGCTGGGCCTAATGACTTAATACCATGGTATCCTAAAGATCATGAGGTTCACTAACCTCCAGACAACACTGGGATCAGGGCAGAAAATAAGCACATACTCTATGAACCAAGGAAGAGATCTGGCAGCAATCTGCAAAGGACTTTCCATCCATCACATGTCAGTTCCCTTCTCCTGCATAGAAACCCAATGAGGGAGAACCCACAAATTCCTCTGATTTCCTACAGTCGTGCCCAAGGTCATCTCTACTGTACCAGAAACCAAGAAATAGAAGAATATGGAATTGGGAACAAGGAGGCAAAAGAGAGAAAAAGAGAGAGCTCTACTTTTTACTTTCATGGACAACAAACATACCTTCTATAAGACATCCCTGGGTTACGTGAAAAGCCACAGAGTCTCAGGAGGCTGGATGGGTCACTGCTCAGATCCAGCAAGTCTTCTTGTGATTTTTGAAGCAAATAACATAAAAGCAGTAAATGTTGTACAAGCAGATGGTCACACACTCCCAGAACCACCTGACTAATTGTAGAGAGCCAAGATATTCACTTCTGACGGAAGTGACCAACGCTTTGCTTCCGGCGGAAACTAATACCTGATACTTCTGAGGACCAAAGAGGAAATATTAAAACTGAAAGCCCTTGGCTACAGTCAACAATTGTACACTGTTATCAACAGAGGGAAATAACTTCCTTCCTGACTCCCACTGGGCCAGTCATGCCTGGAGCAGAAGGTGTGAGTATCTAATCAAACAAAGCAAGAGCCAAGTCAGCTAGACTGTAGTTTCTGTGGGTCTCTCAAGCACTGATCTTCCTAGGTCTCCAGACCTATCTCCCTCCACCTGCTACTGCCATGGGCAAAAACTAATGTGAAATAATAAGAATACACAATTCTACTTCACCTTTAGCCATCATTATTAAGCAAGGTTCCAGATCTAGCTTCTTTCCAAGACAGAGGACAAGGTAGTGCCCATCCAATCTTGGGGGGATGGGGGTGGAGAGTTGGGAGGAAGGACCTATCATGTATGGAGCACACGTTATAGTTTATAAAACAGGTTAGCATCTATCAACATACTTGCTTTAAACAAACATGAGAGGTAGGACGGGCAATAATTATTGTTACCAATTCTCAAATCCAGAAAATGAGAGGGCAGAAGGATGTTGTTTTTCTAGGTGTGCACATTTAATACTTGGCAGGCCGTCTGTCAGCCCATCCCACAATATTCACTGTCATTTTATGTACCCACACACTTCTTAAGCCATACTGGTTCCAAAAGCCTCTTTCTGTCTAGTCATTTGTTTTATTCTCCTAAAACCATGCAGTTTGGCCTCATCTGTGCTAGAATTCCCATAGCTCCGCAACAGAGTCAGCCAGTACCTGATAGAACACCCTCAGGGAAATGGACAGCCTCAGATGCATTCTTTCTATCCATGAAAATGCATGGTGCAACTTCTATGTGCCAGAGACCCCACAAGGCTGTGGAGACACCCGCATGAATAAGAGATCCCGTCCCTCTTCCTACTGGGTTTTACATTCTCAAAGACCATGATCAGGTGTGTCCCAGCATCTGCTTTCTCCTTCCTTTTGCAATTCTTCGTGGGACATCATTTCTGGTCCTCCCAGCACCTCATGAAGAGTCCAGATGGTTAATGTCCTTTACAGAAGGTGAGGCAAGAACTAAAACCCAGCACTCTAGGGTGGCTCTTACAGGGGTTATGCAGGTGTGCAAGAGGTCCATGGTTGCCCACATGGCTTCTAGTCCTCTCTCCCCCTCCTACCAGCACCCAGATATTCCTTTGAGGGACCACCTCTTCTCCACTGTGTGGCTGCCATGAGGTTTGGGTGGGACTGTCTCCAAATTCAGTTCTAGGAGAGCCCCAGTTCATACGTGCCAACTAGCAGAGTGTCATCCTCTTGGCCTCAGTGACTGCATCAGGAATGCGCAATAGCCCAAACCTATGAGAATATGGCAAACAAGGCTCTCTTTCCTCCACATGGGAAGGAGGATGCCTATAGCATGAGTTGTAGTGGACAGTCATCTCATGACCGCAAGGTAAAACATCTGAGGATAAACCAACACACAAAAGTGGGCACAGCAAGGAGTGTGGCAGAGAAACAGAGCTGCAGTCCTGCTCAAACTGGGCCCAAAGCCCACCTTACCTCGGGATGTGCCCATCCCAGGTATTCTAGGTTTTCAGGATCACCCACCCACTTTGTTGCAGACACTGTTCTCCATTTCATGCAGTCTAAGGCTGCAACAGCGTTTAAAAGACAAAAGCCTCTGTTGGCTCATAATTACCTTACGAACAACAAAACCTCCAAGTCTCTTCCAGCTTGCTTCTGGTAAGGCAATCTCTCCCATTCTGTCATCACACATTTGATTTCTTTTTTGTAATTTAAGTGCAGGGCTTCATATTCGTCACAACTGAATTTTAAACACTGAAAAATCTCAAGAGGTAAAGCAGGAAAAAATTCCCATTTGATGCTTAAACTGTATACGAGAGGAAAAATACTCAAGATCATGCTTGAAATCTTAACAAACTAAAATATTTGAGTCAAAGCAGTGGCTTCCAGCTCTTTGTGAGATGCAGATCAATAGTTGCACAGAAGTCAGCTGTACTAAGATACATTGACTAAGAAGAGTCATAGCAATGAAACACAACCATAAACTCAGTCACGCTTTCAAATGAAGTTAGGTTTTAACAATCATAGCAGCATCTGCTCTGTTTTGAAAAACTATACCACAATCATGGCAAGGCATATTATTTACTCAGGATAAAGCCAATGCCTGGAGCACATATGGATTGGCCCTCAGCACAGAGATGGTAAATCTAGAATCCTAAGCAGAAGCTTTACCCAGAGTTCCCCAGGATCTGCCTCAGATCTCACCATGGCCCAGGGTCCCGCACACCATTGATTCTTTTCACCATCCCCATTTTTTTAGAACATGACGTTCTATTCTACGCACTAAATACAGAAGTGCCCCAAAACACAAGGGAAGGCCCACCTTACCTGGTCACCATTTTCCTGTCAAAGCATGCAACAGGATTCACATTCAGGTCCCAAAGGAGCTCTAGCAGACTCTTAGAACAAAGACTCACACCCTTTGCCTAAGTAAATTTAGCCTCTCCTACCTCAGAGGGTTGTTGTGAAAATAAAGTAAGATTGCAAAAGAAGAAGCACCTTGCACAGGGTAAACAAGAGACACTCAATAATACTGTTTTCTTTCCTGACAAGTGTCCATAACATTGTTCACTGTCATTTTCATCTTGGTCTTTCAATTTCAAGAACACTCCTCTCCATGCCAAAGGAGAAAGAAGGAAACAACACAGTTATTGGCAATCCAAAATCACTGCTACTCCAAATTTTCTTCCAGTTTCTCTGCATGCCACCTTCTAAGAGCTGAGCCCTGTCATTTTATATTATTATATCTTGCTCATTGCCAAAAAAATCAACTCAAGAAAACAAGAAGGTTCGGTTCTTCTCTAGTTCTTCATCCATCCTAGTTACTGGTGTTCATGCTTTAAATGGAAACCACTATTTTTTAATACTCATTAAAACATTCACATTGATTTTAAAAAGGAAAAGTCTTCTTTTTGGAGTAGGACTCACCAATTGAAGAAAAATATCTTCCCGCTGATGACTGCCCAGTAGAACAGTGAAAAAAAGCAGTATACTGGGAATCAGGTGACTGGATTCCGCCTTCTGTCCTGCCTCTGAGCCTCAAGGTTCCCACCTGTGGAAATGGGAGGAAGTTATGCTTATGAACTTCTACGGTTTTACCAGCTTCAGAACTTCCCAGGTTTATGAAGTCTCTGATCCAGGCAATACTGGGAATGATGCCAAGCTTGAAACCCACAACTTCAGTAGCCTACCTCTATACCTCCTAAACCCCCAGTCAGTTCCTGGTACTTTTATTTCACTAAATTATCTCAGAATGATGGGAAAAAGAATGCTAGTACCTCAGTGTTCGTATCTCAGCTCTCCCAGGAAAACAGCATCATCTTAATAATAGAGGCAAAAAAGATCAATTGGTTAGATATGTTTTAGGAAAGAAAAAAATTAACAGATAAATCTGAACTACACCAAATAAAAAGAGAAAAGAAATATGAGTTTGGGGACAGATTTCCAGCCATGGGACCTAGTGACCCTTCTGAACTCTAGTTCCCTTGCCTGAAAAACATGAGCCAGTGAGCAACAGAGAGCTGAGCAATCTTGACACTTCCTCGTAAGTCCTCATTACAAGTTTTATTTCATTAAGAACTATTACTATTTGGCTGAAGATTATACAATATATATTTCAACAGACAAGTATTCCTGGACAGTGGGCTGTTATAAACTTGTCCTCCGAGTATATAGGAGAAATCCACACACCAGAAACACTACCACACCCATTTTCACTGTTGTTATTTTAAATATATATAACCCATCATACAATTGTTTCATGTATATGAGGGTACTTGAAAAAGTTTGTGGAAGAATAGAATTAAAGGATAAAACAAATCTTTCAATGAACTTTTGAAGTACCCTTGTATTAAGTCATTCAGTGTTCAAATGCCCATTCAAACTCAAAGCTTGGAGGGACCTTAAAAATGGCCCAATGGATAGGATGAGAAACTGGGGGCCAGGATAGGGAGGAGACCATTCTAGGAGCCCACCATTAGTGGCAGGCAATCCAGAGCTCGCTCCACTGGATCCAGTTACCATCCACTTTGACAGAGGATACCAAGACTCACTGGGCAGAGGACTTGCCATCAGTCACACAATCAGCTTTGGAACAAAACCAGGTCCTACACACCCATGCCTTTGAACACCTGCTTCAAATCTTTCTTGGTATATTCCAACAACAGAAAGAAATTGAGCAGAGAAAATGGAGTATAATCAAATTGAGCCCAACAAAGCAATGAGTTTCCACAGTACTAGGAGTCTTGAAGGACTTCGGAATTCTCAAAGCCATATCCACTAAAATGAGAGAGAGGCATAAGTTCAAACTTGCTGAGGACAGATTGTTCAGAGGCCAATGTTGGACCTGTAGACAGTGTGATCATACAGAAAACAAAAAGACAGCTACCCACTCTCAAGCCCCATGAAACCAAAGCTTCTCCTTGCAGAGAGAGATATAAATCAGAACAGTTTCTAGAACAGTAGCAAAGGGCATCTGACTTCCCAGATTTCTAAACTTCACTGATAGGAAAAGCTCTGCACCCTTGGCCCTGGGGGAGTCTCACTCCTAGACTCCTCCAGCTTCCCTCCATGTACCAATAAAAGTGGTCTCCGTTTTCCATAGTCAACTTCTCTTTCAAGACTTTTTTTCTTCTTCTTCATAAAGAGAACAAGCAGCTTTACTAAAGAACCGCTTTGAAATGATTGAAGTTCCCATGCAAACAAACCATTAGCAGAGTTCAAATGCAATTTAAATTACCAGTTGTTAAAGTGCTCCTCAATTTCGTGGTAAGTTTCCAAGGAGAATTACATACTATATACTATTTAATTGGTTGTTTTCTATTTTTTAACATCCATTTATCCCCCCACCCACCCTTATATTTCAGTAGTGCCTATAAAAGCTTCCCTTTAAAAAATTATACATTGTTGAATAGATTAAATCTAAAGATTGAAAAGTATCAGAGAAACAGCTGCAGGATTACACAGCTCAGCAGAAATTGATGGTTTTGACACCACAAAACAAGCAGAATTTTAAAATCTTAGGAATCACTAGTAGTCCCCTCATTCTTTACAGATGAAGACACTGAGGCCCTAAAAGGGAAATAATAGATTGGCCTGAAGTCCTCTCCCTGGCCAGTGACAGATTAGAGAGAACCTAGATCACCCATTCCCAGCCGCCTGCCACTTCTTCTACTTGGTTGCCCATAAAGGACAGAAAAAGGTGGTGTAACATAGTCAATGAATTCGATTTTCCACCTGTATTTTTTTAAAAGAAAATATGAAGCCCTCTTCCAATCTATTTACTGCTGACCTCAGAGCGGAGATGAGCAATGGCAAACCTCTCTCCAAAAGAGAAGAAAAGAAGTAAAGGCTGATGAATGAATACTGTCAAAGGAGCTCAAAATGATACATTTCATGGGCAGATTCTTGGCAGGAAAACTCAAGACACATCTAGATTCATTAAACAAGTTACAGAACATCAGAGCCACAAATTTCCACTGCTTTATCGGGCCCTGAGTTAGTGGCTGTCGCTGGAGGGAGAGGATAAAGAATCCACAAAGTAAAAGTGGGTCTTGTCACATCTGTAAATGGAAATGATTTCTAGAAGCCATCATGAGTACAGTTTGAAGTTCAAGGCTTTGATACTGGACTTCTGTCAATGACTTTAACTTCTCCCTAAGCTCAACCTTCCCTATCTGCAAAATGGGGCTGACACCACCTACCCAACAGGGTGTTACATAATCATTCCCTAGGATTCCATATCCAACATGTACAGCACAGAGCCTGCATACAATATGCAGTAATTCACGTTCAGCCCCTTCCGAGGTGTCTATAATTTCTCAAAGCCTATGGTTCTGTGGTTCTAATTTATTTGGACTAAGTAAACGGAGTCTTATTAGCCATGTCTGTTCCCTAAGTTTGTTAGATGCTGTATGTCCCCTCACTGTAAATTCATTTATTTTATCATTCAAAAAATAAAATAAAACACATGCCTGAAAACTTACACATCTAAATATTTTCTTTCAAAAGCAACTTTCTGGAACAGCTATTTTAAAATGGCCTCTAAATTCAGATTTTATAAACACACACTAAAAAATCCCAATTTCATGTCCAATATCTTATTTAAACTCTCCTTCAACCTATGAGAAAGATTTCCCAATTGTACACTGAGGAAACTGAGGATCAAGGAGGTTAGGCACCTGCCCAACATTTTGGGACTAGTAAGTGGTAAAGCCAGGATTTGATCCGAATCTTCAAAAATCAAGCTCTTTGACACAGGTTTTATTAATTTGGAGTAACAATTATAATATGTACAGTTATTCCGCTAAGGGCAGAAACACACCTTAAAAACAAATCCTGTTGTTTTCACATTTCAAGGAGCTTTGGGATAAAAACAATGCCTACATTTTCGAACTAAAAAAAGCATACGTTCATATTAGAAGCAGGTAAATCCTTCCTGTGTTCCACCTTGCTATTATTCTTAAATGAAATAGAAAGCTCAGAGAACTGGCACTAAGCAGACATCTACTGGTATGTGAGAAACAGGCCTGAGAAAGGCCAGCAATGAGCTGACATCAGGCCAATTCAGAAACAGAATTCAAATGGCTGGGCTCATGATCAAACAAATTATGGGTAACCCGAGAATGGCTAAACTCTGGCGCTACTGTTAGCTGACCCGATGTCACATGTCCTGCCTTCAGAAGTGTACAAAAGAGAAGTTTGCTATCACCTCCTGTCCTCGATAAGGCAGTGTGTCCGACTAGTAGGGGAAGGTGCAGAGTCCGACATGCCGTGAGCTCACAGCCTCACTGCGGACACACTGGAACACACAAGATGGCATGAAACACGTGCAAAAGCACATGCAAACAACCACATGCAATGTCCTTTCGAGGGTCTGGAAGTTCTCTGCAGATGACATGACTTCTAAACTAAGCCTGGATGCCCAAGAGGATTTCCATGTATGAGGAGGAGGAAAATAGGTGCAGGGAACACAATGTGCAGAGGTCTTGAGGAGGATGAGTTCAGGGTGTTCTCAGGGAAAGTGAGTAATCTGGTGAGGCCAGCCACAGAGGACATGGAGTGGTGCAGTGACACGTGAGGCCAGAAGGCCGTGCTGCCTCCAGAAGAACATGGAGGACATTGTGTCCCAGGGTAACGTACTTGGACCTTGAAACTCATAGGTGTCACATTTTGAGAAATGATGCAAGAGAAAATTAAATGGCAGGGCTATCCCTTTAAGAAATGAATCCCCTTCTGTAGTCTGCTTCCAAGTATAGTAAGGGTGGGAGTGTCTTAAGGACAGCTTCCTCCAAAGGGACTACTTTTCTGTGGCCCCATCCACAGAGAAGTCAGAAAAGATGGCTCTCAGAGTTGCCTGTAACCCACATCTCTGCTGACTCTTTCCTCTAAGACTGGAACTCTAACTCACAGAAGAGACCCATGGAAGAACCAAGAAAGAAATCAAGTCTCATGTTCCAAGCAGGACTACCTCTCTGCCTTCAGGGAACTGCTAGCACCACCCAACTCGGGACGAGCTGGATAGGCCTCCGGCTCCTGCTTTGAGAGACAGAAAAAGTCTACAGCCTGTCTCCAGCCCATCTTCTGATTCCACCCAAAGCTCCACATCACAGAGCTCCCAGACAGGCCCAGCACCATGTGACTGGTGTCATCAACTAGTAATGAGCCTACACTGATGTCAACAATTAGGTTGTATGGAAGCTTCCTTTTCCTTAAAGGAGACTTTATAGCAGTTTCCATATGTCCAAGTCCTCAAGAATTTGTGATACCCTCCTTGCCCTCAAAGAAGCTTCCCATTTAGGAGGAGACAAAAGACAAAAAGGGAGAAGGCACATGTCACAGAAGCAGAACAGATACCAGTGCAGATCCCTATAACACATTATGACAGGGGGTGATCATTTATACCATTTGACAAATGGGGAAACTCAGGCTCAAGCAGGTTAACGGACAGCTAGGAAGTATCCCAGCCAGGATTCAAATCCAGATCCCATGCTTATACATTTATACTCTATTGTCTCATAGCAGAACAGAAAACAGAGATCCTTTTCAGTGTGGGGGAGTGGACAGTGGGGAGCAGATGGATGGTGATGAGGGAATACTTCCTTCAGAAAGTGGCGTCTATGCAGAAGTTCACAGGTGGACTAAGAGAGGTCCCTGAAGAAGGGAGAGGTCATCTGAGGCTAAAAGAAGAGCAGGAGCTAAAGCATGAAGCTGAGAAAATGCAGGGTATGTGTGGGGACTGGCATGGAGTGTGGCTGATTTAAGGGTGAATGATCAGGAGCATCAAAAAAGTCCACTGTCGGCACGTGTTGGTGTCTGGTTATGATAGGCCTTGGACACCAGGGGCAAGAGTTTTTGCTTAATGCCATTAAATACTAGGAAAATAACAAATGTTGTGAAGCATATTTGTGGCACAGTTTCAGCTTTACAAGGGATTCTGTGCTCCAAGGCTAGGGCCATGCAAATAGCCTTTCAGGACCAGAGCTAGGCTCAGGAATGATGGGCCCTCAGGTCGTTTCAGGTCAATGTATACAGGGAATTGTTCCCTGGCCATGACTTTGGGAGTGAGAAAGTCTACACCTATTTTGTAGATTCTGACCCTCTTGAGAAGAGTCTCTACGACTCATTACATAAATTCCAGGCCCTGGCGAGAGCATAAATACCCCCAGTGAGTGAACACAGCACAGAGATCAGGATGGGAGTTGTGGGATCACAGGAATGGCACTCGACTCTTCGATTCTTCACTCGTTAACTATGGAATCTTGAGCAAGTCACTTCCTTTTAACTAAGGCACAGTGTCCTCATTTGTAAAAATGGAAACAATAATACTTATATACTAGGTTCTTGTGAAAACAATTAACTTGCAAGATTAAATATGAGGACATGCATTTCTCCATACAGGCTGTCTGTCATGTTTCGAAGAGATGCTCCCCTGGAAGCCACCATGTTGTC
Organism: Galeopterus variegatus; assembly: GCF_000696425.1. NCBI lineage: Eukaryota > Metazoa > Chordata > Mammalia > Dermoptera > Cynocephalidae > Galeopterus > Galeopterus variegatus. Next base: position 761,720 of record NW_007726194.1, on the reverse strand, counting down.
AGGGGTAGCATAAAAACTGCCCAATCCTCCTGATGAAACGGTCTAAATATGGAGTTGTCAACAATTTTTTTTCTCCTTTTGAAAATTGAGCTGTATTCCCCAAGCAAGTCATTACATCTCTTTGTGCCAAATTGTTTTCATCTTTTAAATGACCCAGTAATCCCACTTTGGGCAATATACATAAGGGAATAATCCAAAAGGAAAAAGAAGGCAATTTGTTCAGAGATGTTATTCATAGTGCTATTTCTAGCTCTTTATATATCCCTCTATTATAGCACTTATCTCACTGTGCTGTAATTATCCGCTCCCCTTTTATACGCCTCCAAATTATCTTTGAATCAATCCCCAGCACCTAGCACAATGCCTGGCATACAGTAAGAACTCAATAAATGTTTGCTGACTAAATGAATGGGCAATATGAAAGAAATTTTAAAAGAAACTCGAATGAGCAAAAACAAAACACTATTTCTAAGAGATGATGCTAAATTGATTTTTTTTTTAACCTGGTAACCATAGACTGCAAACTCTTTGAAAAAGAGTGTGTGAAGAAACCTCAGGAAGGAGTTTTAGATGACTTGGTTCATAATCTCTGAGCATCTCCTGGCTTAGGCAGATTGTATATAAGATTACCATGGGATACCCAGGGGCAGGAGGTCACATGCCAAGGCACTTGGGGCTGGTGGCTAGAGCACAGGGCTTGGTCAGAAATCTTGGATTCTCAGCCTAACTCAGCCACTACCTTGCTATGGAGCACTGACTAACTCACCTAACTTCTCAGAAACTGGTTTCTCCACTGAAAAATGGAGTATTTGCAGGCAAGTCCAGCCCTTTAAAATGAATTACAGAGAGCCAGCAAGGGCCAGCAGGTGTGAATTCAAATGTAAATGAAAGAAGCGTGCTGGGAGGTGCCCTTGGGCCACAGTCCTCAAACCAAGGTGGGACTTGGCAGCCGCAGCTCTTATAGGCTCCCACTGAGCCTTCCAGAACCATCTTACATGGGTGTTGGAGGCTTCTCACCAGGGAGGTGACAGGAAGCAGAAATCTCTGAAGGAACAGACAACACATCAAGGAAAAACAGTATGTTAAATACAGCCCATAAAGTCAACAGCACTCTGAATGCTCCGTGTTCTTGGTGGGAAAGAATGCTTTATAAAAAATACCCAGGGAGAGCAAAGGAAGCTGCACATTCTGCGGGACTTATTTTGGGGCATTTCAACAACTCTCAGCCTGGAAATCAGAGGCAGGAAGCCACTGCCCTCTGTTCCTTGGCCAGAAGCTCAAGCTTAGCAACTGGCAGGGGGGTCGGGGGGGTGGCAGGGGGACACTCCTTTGTCCTGGAATTCTGTAATTGCTCATCTGTGCAACCCCTGCTGCATATATTTTGACTTCCCTCTTGGTCTCCCAAATTCCTGATCATTTAGCTTGACATTTCTCTGAAGGAAATCACACTTGATATCCTATAGACAATCATCTCCAAGCATGTACTGAATATATCTGCTTCTCTCCCTCCCGCCCCACTTCTACGACCCTAGTCAAAGCTACCACCACCTCTCACCAGCACTATGGCAGAATTCTTCTCCTAACCTTGGATCTCCTCTTGCCCCTGCCTTGCAATCCATTTCCTCCCCCATGGGAGTCAGAATGATGTTTATAAGACATAACTCAGACAGTTCCCATCACACCTGGACTCAGGTGTAAAGAAGCTAGGTCTCTAGCTCACTAACACCTACCAGCCCCTGTGCGCTTTCCTCCCGTGCTTCACCCCCTGCAGCCCACCACCTGTGCCACAAACACAAAGGCATTTCCACTTCATGACCTTTGCACTGGCATTTCCACTTCATGACCTTTGCCACAGTGTTCTTCCCCTGACTTTGACATGGCTGGATTCTTGTCATTCAGATCTCAGCTTAAACATTGCCTCCCAGAGCCCTTCCTCTACTCACTCACAGTCACAGTGCCCTTTGTGAGTCCTGTTATTTATGTGTTCTTATTTATGTGTTCATTTCTCATCTTACACCCTCACTAGAGTATAAGATTCAAGGGATCCTTGTTTCATGTGTCTTCTTATTTGCTCTAAACCGAGTGCTGGGATAGTGCCCAGAAGAGTGCAAGGCATGTTCTGTGGGAACTCGATAAAAAATTAATAAAATTGGATGAACACATGCCACAGATGAAGAAATCTGACAGATAACCTAAAGGAAAGCAGTCTGGCACTGTGGCTAATGTCCTGGCTTTGGAGTCAATCAGACATGGATCACTATTGTTGCACTCAGAGCGGGAGGAGATTGGGCAAGTTTTCTCAGTTCCCTGGGCCTTACTTTTCTCATAGATAAAACGGGGAGAGCAGCACCTGCCTTGTGAGAGTGCTGCGAGAATTAGATAAAACACACAGAGTTCTTACTGCACAGTGTAGCACAGACTAAATGCTCTCATCAATAGCAGCCTCGTCTAACAGGTGAATAAAAGGAGGCTCAGAAGGAGCAGCACTGCCCCAACGAAATACCGAGTTAGAAGCAGAGGCTGGTCAGAAAATCACACCGCCGGCCTCTGCCCACTACTCCACAGACCAAAGAGTACCCAAAATACCACATACCACACCGTTTATTTATATATTTCAGAAAGAGTCTGAAGTACCTGATAAAAGATGCTATTGTTCATGATTTTTTTTAAGTGAGAAAATGAGGGAGGGAGAGGGGAAAATAAGGTAAAGGAAAGCAAAAACGGTTATGAAAAATAAGAGCCATATGTCTCACACCATTTCCTAGAGGTGGGCTTCAAATTTGGCCCTGAGCTTCCTGAGAGGCCAATACAAAACAAAGAAAAATACCTGTGTGCTGCCCTCTCGAACACCTACTTTATTGAAATGTCACAGCAGTATGTGAGAAGGTGTCACTATCCAGTTAAGAATCACTCTGGTTTGTCACACTCTTACCAACCAGAATCCACTCTCTGCTTACTCCTGCTCACATGCACTCTGATGTCAAATTGCTCGGGTTCAAATCCCAGCCTCCACCACTGACTGTGTGACTTTGGGCAACTTACTTAACTCCTCGAAACCTTAGGTTGTTCTTCCTCTATAAAATGGAGGTAAAAAAAAATAGTACCTAAATGGATAAACAAAAGGTGGTCTATCCATACCGTGGAAAATCATTTAGCTTTAAAAAGAAGAAATTCTGACACATGCTACAACAAGAATGAACCTTGAGGACATTATGCTAAGTGAAATAAGCCAGTCACAAAAAGACAAATACTGCGTGATTCCACTTAGAAGACAAAAAGAACAGCATGAGGAGAGAATGGGGAGTTGTTGGTTATGGATACAGAATTTCAGTTTCTCAAGGTGAAAAGAGTTCTGGAGACTGATTACACAACAATATGAATGCACTTAACACTACTGAACTATACACTTAAAAACGGTTAATATGGTAAATTTTACGTTACATATATTTCATCAAAATTTAAAATAAAATAGTACCCACTCACAAACAGCTGTAATAGTGACTGAATATTTCAAATAAAGTGTTTAGCCCAGTGCTTAGCACCCAGGAAGCACCAATCATGTCAGTTGTCTTTATTACCAGTACTAGCATTCATATTGGTATTACTAACCCTCACTTCCTAGTGCCCCTGTCCCTCAGCAGACCAGCAGAAAAGCATTCCAAGCCTTCTTTCTTCAAGGCAGGTCAGAGAAGGAGATAGGTTGTATGCAGGTTCCTGGAAGTCCTGTGCAAGTTCCCTCAGACAGCTTAGAAAGCTGCTTCCCCTTCCTTCAACACTGGCCAGCACAAACAGGGGTCTCAGAGCACTTCCTCTGCTCTATTACATCTGCCACCTAATGCCACTGGCCTCCAAGTGCTTCCCCAAAAGACAGCTCTAACCATCTTCCCTGCATTGGAGACGGGGGCCCTCAAGCTGATCAGAAACTGGGCTGACTACAAAGAGTTACTCATTATGGCTGTGTAACATGTGGGCGGTGTCCTCTTGGTCTGTGTCCTCCTTTGGTCACATTAAAGCAGGCTAAAAAAGTGTAGCACGCGAGTGTGCGTGTGTGTGTGTGTGTAAACTCTAGCTAAAATCAGGGCTCACCTCTGAATGGGAATAATACTCCAGAATTCTTACAGCTTTGATACTAGCGGCAGAGGCTTAGATGGAAAGCCCTGCTCAGTTTATTTCAGGGACCGTGCATAATTTGCCCCGCCACTGATGAGATGGAAATAAAGGTCTACACTATTCGATTCTGTCTTTTGGACAAGCTATCATCCCTTTTCAGGAAAGAAAAAGATACAGGCAGCAAAGGAGATCAGAAGGTGGCACTCAACCAATATTCATAAGACCTAAAGAAGAGAAAGGTAAGTAGAAACCAAAGAAGAAAAAAATTAGTAAAATTTTAAAAAACAAATTCAGGCATTTGAGCCCATGTGATATGGAAAGAGGTTTGAACTGGGAGAAGCAGGTTCCAGTCTTCAGTTTCTCACCAACTAGATCAGTAAGTGTGAGCAACTCTGGTATCTTCCAATTTCCTCATCTGCAAAACAGGCATTTTCCTCTGCCTCGCCTGAGGAGGCATCTTAAGTCTAGTGGAAGGAGAATGAACTGAGAGAGAGAAGATTGGGTTCAAATGCTACCTAATCAGGACGTGCCTTCAGGGCAAGTGAGCTATGCTCCCTGGGCTTCCACTGCCCATTATCATGCTGTAAAATGAGACAGATGGACTGAATAATCTCCAAGACTCCTTCCATCTCTGGCAGTCCATTAAATCCACACAGTGTCCCACACTCCAGGTATTTATTCCAGACTGTGGATGCCATGCAAATGTTATATACCAACATTTTACATACTCTTAAGTTAGACCATAAACTGGCTTTTCAAGCTAAAACCACTGCACTCCAAGTGTCCATAAACATCACTTTTGGTTTCTTGCTTTAGCCCTAGCAATCAGACAACGACATTCCCAAATTATCTTTCTATCCGACTCAAGCTAGGCCTCAAGTGGGAGGAAATATCTATCTAATTTTTTAATATACAAATAGAATTTTTCCTCAGGCAGATCCTGTTTCTAAATCTCACTGTGAGAAGTACTCTCCTGGGAAAGCAGCTGTACACACCCCAAATTAAAGCAGCCAGTATTCCCAGCAATGTGTCCCATCACCGTGCAAGCAAGGCGACCCGCTGAGCTGTAAGCCCCACGTCTGCAAGCAGAAATGCCATTTGCTCCGGCAGTGATGTACTCACGCGACGTCAGGCCCCACAGACAGCTGGGCCTCGGCTCTCCCTCACTCCCTCTCACACGCCCTCAGTCCCACCACAGGACACAGAGAGAAGGTGATCCTGAAGGCCAAAGGCAACAGAACTGAGACATTCCCGTCTCAGCTTCCAGAACAAGGGGCAGAGGAATGGAGGGGGACGGATGGGGACGGGGGGGAGGGGACGACTTTGTTTCTGGAAACAAGAATTCAAATCCTGCTTCTCCTAAACCCTGAGTCACCTCCTTCTCTTCCAATAGATCAGTGTGGTGGGTAAACATTTCCAAATATGGAGAAGCAGGCTGGAGGATGTCAGAAAAAATCACCCTTCTCTCCTCTGGCACTTGAAGAATATGCCCCACTTAAGACAGAATTCCTTTACTTGGAGTAAATTATTAACCCGCAAAGAAGTGGTGTCTCAACCCTACATATGCTGTCCTGTTATGGGAAAAAGCCTCCCTTACCTAAACAAGGAAGTTACTGGTTTGAAAGCCTTTAAGTTCACCTCGGGAATGGAACCATCCAGAATGCAACAACATTTATGAAATAAATCTTTTAATTTGAGGCAGGGGAGGGAGGTATTTGGAGGTATGCACCTGAGAAGGTTGCTAAGAATCTAGTCTGCAGTCCCTGTGCTGGTGGATGAGTCCTAAAACAACCCCTCCCCACAGTCCCAAATCCCTCACTCTCGGGCTGGGAGTCCTCCTGGGAACTTTGTCCTGCATGACTTCTTTATGGGGCAGGCACCAGGCTTGAAGGCCCAGAATAAAACTAGACTATCAGGAGAACATTGCTGTTGTTGGTGGGGAGAGGAATGGATTGCCCAGTTTAATTTATAAAATTAATTTCAACTCAATTAAATAAGAGGTGTTTAATGACTAAGTTGGACCAGTGAAGCCAATCAGGAATGAATCTGGTCTCAAGTGACTCCGGACTGAATTAGAGAAGGAAAAAGAAAGAGAAAGATGAAATGCTGGAGAAAATGAAGGTGTGAGAACGGAGAGGTCTGCTCAGAGGAGGAGATCCAAACATATCTTGTCTTCCCAGTGGTTCTATTTCTTAGTTTGATCGTATTCTACTGCTGGTTGTAAGGGCTTTCCGGAGGTCAGATGATACCTCTTTCAGAATGATTGCCCATTTCCTGGCTTTGCGGTCTAACCAAGAGGCTGCTTGTTCTCACCCCCAGGAAGCCTTCAAACTACAAACGGCACTGGTCAGGGAGTGAGGGGACCCAAGCCCTAAGCCCAAATCAGTCACTCACTGACATTTTGGACAAGTCGGTTCTCTCGTAGCTTACATTTTATCATCCACAAATAGGGTAGATTTTCCAAAATCCCACAAAATTGCCCAACTGTGTACTCTAAAAGGAGCTTCTACTTGATCTATCCAAATAGTCAACACACAATTTATTTTGATTACTTGTTTTATATTTTAACAAGCATGCTACAAACAAACATGTCTTATTTATTGCATGTTTAGTAAATGAACACAAATATAAGTGACCATTAAAACAGGTAGGGAGACAGGATCAGAGAACCTTCCACCACATACCAGAACCAGAACTCAGCATACTGCAGTCCCCCAGGGGTCTCAGAGGTAGGTGCAAAGAGGGTAAAGGGACTGTCCTTGTTATGTCAGGAGCTCAGAGTCCCTTCAGCAGAGGAAACAGATACTTCATGAAAAATAGCTGCCTCGGGATGGCCTAGGTACTCTAAAAAACAAGGACCACTGGGTGAGCCACAGAAATAGATATGAAACCTAGAATGAAAGACCAAATTTACCCTCCATTTTGCAAACATTTAGAGATCAGTTTCCAGGTCCACAGAAAGACTCTTCATTTCCTTAATGGTGTACCTCTCTTCCTCTTGGCCACTGAGAACAATGGGCTCTGGGATCTCAGAGGAAGAAAAGGCCAAAAAGACCACTGAGCCCAATGCCAGCCCTGTTTATGGTATCCCTGTGGTCTCCAGTGAGGCAGAGATCATTATCCTCTGCAGCTGCTAATTCCATCTTCCCACCAGAAAGTTCTTCCTTATATGGAAACAAAATCTGGCTCCCTGGACTTCAGCCTCATTCTGCCTCTTAAGACCACATGTCCACCTATGTCTGTCTCACTGATTTGGAATTTTTGCAGGTGAGCATATATATAGAAACAAAGCTATCCAAGGTCTCAGCCCTGAATCGCCCTGGCTGTTCTCCTGATCACATTACACTGATGACTCCTAATGTATTCGTTGCCAACTGGAAATCCATTCTTCTGGGTTTTTCCAATGTGTTACTGCTAAGCAACCCATTCAGCATATGTTATGTACTACTGGCATTGTGGACTCAACAAGACGTACCCTATTACATCCCAATCAGACAGACTTCTCTAGTTTAGTGAGAAACTAAAGAAAGCAGACCTTCAAGACCAGCTCTTCATCCACCTCCACCCCACTGCCCATACCACATTCCAAACTTGCTGGGCAAAGCTTAAGGATGCAGATGCCATTCCCTGCTCTCTAGTTTTGCCAGACTTACAACTGTCTCCAGGATACAAGGCTGTTGCAAGGAACATTAAGAGAGAGAGGTACGTAGAAAAAGAGGGTCTTGAGAATACAATTCTCAGAATGACAAAGCAGCTACAGGCAGGACAGCAGGGTCAATCTGCTAATCACAGGGCTAGGGGCTTGTGATCCCTGAAAACTCCCAGAATCATTTTGGACCTAGGTGTCTTTTTAAAAAGAGGGGGGAAATGTTTTTTTTCTTCCACAATCCTGATGGCATTATTTACATCCGAGGTCCTTGTAGTAAGAACAATGGTGCCTCACATGAGCCGTGTGCTTTACTGTTTATTAAATGCTTTCCCAAATAGTCTCACTTAATCCCTTCTGACAACTACCTCTGGAGGTAGTATTATACCCAATTTAGTGATAGGAAAACTGAAGCTCAGAGAGGTTAAGTGCATTCCCAAGGTCACACCAACAGTAAGTACTAAAAAGAACACTGGTTTAGGAGTTAGACTACTTGAAATTCCAGTTCCAATTCTGCTCCACAGTAACTGTTTGACCTCTGGCTAACTGTTTAACTTTTCTAAACCTCAGCTTCTACACCTGAAAATTACAGACTAAAATAGCCACTCTGCTACCTCTCACAGCAGTTATAAGGATCAAATGAGATAATGAGTAAAAGCCCTCTGGAAAAGAATAAGGCATTATAAAAGTGTAAGGGATTATTGTGTGATTACTTGTAAATGACTGTGCATTCCATTACAAATACAAAAAGCAGTGAGGTCATTTGCAAGACAAAGAAACATTAGACTCTGGGAATTAAAGGAAAATAATTTGATGTTCTACAGGGTTATGTCTATATGCTGCTCACTCCTGCAGTTCAAAGCTCAGCAGCAGCTGTCAGATTTTCAAACTCCAAGTCACATATGTCTACAGGAAGGCTCAAGACAAAATCTTCCTTTTCAAATACAAGCAAATACTGGGCCAAAGGGAGGTAACAGAGACGGACAGTTTGGAAGACCTGCTGAGATTCTCAGTTCTGGAAACGTGACCTGCAATGTTTTCCTTGGAGAAGTTGTTAAAGACAGGCTCCAGTCTTCCTGAAATAAGCCCACAGGAAAATAAATGTATAGCAAGGAGCTATTTACCAGACAGCAATGAGGAAGCTCCCAATGATGAGTTAATCAAGGGCACAAGATATTTCAAGTTGCAGATATCAAAAAGATAGTAATCTCCAACCCACTAAACCTCCCAGCCCAGCTCAGATAGGCTCAACCTGGAATTCTGGCATCCCAGGCAGCAGGCAGCAGACTCACTTACATACCAGAGGTCTTGCTGGAGATCACCTGAGGGCCGGAGGGCACCCAAAGAGCTCTGGGAGCACAGGCAGTGGTCTAGCTTCTTTCAGGCCTCTCCCAACACACTAGTTGTCAGGATTCTCTTCAATTCCTGCAAAGAGCCAATTCATCACTATTATTTATGGAGGGGCCGGATCTTCCCCAGAAATCCATTCCCAATGCTGATGAGCACACAGCTCAATTATGGTTATTTTCTGGTTTGCATTTTATCATTTGCTTCCTTGTGCTGAACATTTGAGAAAGGCTCTAAATTAATTTATTGCATAGATGTGTAAGTACCTACAAAGTGTATGTGCTTAAATCTCCAAGGATGCTACAGCAAAGGGCTGTGAGATGCAAACTTCAATGAACTCACAAGCCTAATGCAAGAAAGAGGCTGACTATACTGAAGGACAGGATGTGGGATCCCTTCCATTGGATGGGTTGGACTTTAGCGCTAAGTATTAAAAGAGGGTGGGACAGGGGGGTGGAGGTGAAGTAGTAAAGGGCACTCAAGGCAAAAGAAAAGATTTGAACCCAGGCAATGAGAAGATATGTCCAGAAAATAGCAAGTTAGAATCAAGCTGAGTGGACGTGTAGGCCACTAGTGATAATGGTGGGCAGATACACAGAGGTAACTCAGGAAGGCAGACTGAAGCCAAACTGTTGTAGATGAGGGTGAATAGATTCTATTTCTAAAAGCAGAGTGGTTTTTTGAGAAGCAATGCTCTGACCACAACATTGATAAGGTTAAAAAAAAAATAGGCTCTTTGGCTTCTCACTGCCAAATAACAACAACAACAACAACTATAATTTAATGAGTTCCAGTGCTAAGTATTATAACTAAGCAGGTTACATACATTATCTCATTGAATGCCAGCAACAACCCTGTGAGCTAGGCAGTCTCACTCCAAATTACAGATGATGAAATGAAGGCTTAAAGAAAAAGTTAAATGCATAAGTACTAGAGATCGTAAGTGCAAGAGGTCAGGACTAACTAATTCAGTGCAAACTCAACTCCTTGCACTTCTAGACTGTACTCCCAATTTCTGTCTTCTTTCCCATCGCCCTGATTCTCCCCATCTCATTTCTATGAGACAAAATCTTCCTCACATAACTAGCATACGTAACATTCATATACAACAGATACAACTATCTCCAAAAATAGTTGACCAAATTACTTGTTTCTGTCTCCCTACCAGGCCCTTGAGACCAGGAAACTTGCCTTTTATCTCAGCACCATGCTCACAACAGACACTCAATAATTGCACGTATTTAGGTAGATATCTTTGAAGGTTGGGCCAGGGAGGTAACACAATTCTGGCTATAATTTCAACTCTTTTCTTCACAGAAACTGAACAAATCTCAGCAAGTTTCCCAGAGGCTAAAGGTGAGACACAGCCAGGTTGACAGATGCAGGGCAAGGACCTGTATGTGGGGCAACCTGAAGGGTCCACAGCTACTCAGAAGATGCAGGACCCTGAATCTCCAGCCGGTGCTCCAAAGGCCTCAGAAGGAGTGGGGCAGATCGAATATTTTCTTGAAAAAAGAAAAAAGCCATGTCCCACCAAGATGGGAATTTGAGTTAAAGGAGGTGCTTCTACCATAGTGCCCCAGAGTTAAGGGAGCTCTGGGCTGCCTCAGACCCCTCATACCTTGTGAGGTATGAAGTGGCTAAATCACTTCATCTCTCTATCTTAGTAAAAGGAGGGGTCAGCACAGATGTCTTCAAAAAACATTTTTTTTTTCCTAGCAGCAGAACTTTTCTTTAAATGATGCTTGGAAGATGTTTAGATTGGAAAGAGGGTGAAGGCAGGTCTCCTCAGGCTGGCTCTAGAGCTCCCCTCCCATCCCCCACTTCTCACCACTCTTTACACCAACCCCACCAGCACCCCAACCCAAGACCACTCCTGGAGGGTCCCAGGCTGAGTGGAGCACAGCTGGAAAACCACCAGCCTTCTGAGCTCTTCCTAGTACCTTCCAGCTCTGTTACCAGTAACTTCTGATTCCAGGTGGTAGATATACCTCCTTAACAAGTAGTTCTACATTTTTGCTATATTGAGACAAGTAATACAGTGTATAGCATAGAAGAAAGAGGTCCCAAATTTAAAATCTTGGATTACAATCTATTTAGGACCTGTTTTCTCTCAAGAAGTTATTTAATCTCTCTAAACCTCAGTTTTCTCACCCGTAAAGTAGTAAATAATATTGTTTATTTACCTTAGAAGGCCTTTATGAGAATTAGCTAATTTAATAAACTAGTTAGCAGATGGCTACAATAAATGCTATATCATGATCACCCCATCTGTAAATGTATCTAAGTCCACAGATGGAATAGCAGGTAGCACTGTGTTCAGGGCAAAGAAGTTGATCAGTAAGTAACAGGGGCCCATTTCTTTCCTTCCTTGCTCTCAGTGACATGTTCAACCTGAACAAACAATATGACAGCAATAACAAGGTATTGGGAGGAACACATTTTGTATCCCAAATTTTCTACAGCTTATCTTTGAAAATCTTACAGTTTGTCTCTGCAATCTTTGAAACTCATGGCCACCTTAGGCTTCCAAGGACAATAACCAGGAGAATGGAGGGTAGAGAAAAGTGGGTTTGAAAAAACACCACTGTAGGTCACTGGCACAGGTGGAAGAGTTAGCCTGGGCATCCCCGCTTTTGGATTCCACATCAACAAGCTGTGCGCCCTGAGAAATCCCAGCTGCTCTCTGAGCCTCAAGTTCCTCATCTGTAAAACAGGAACAAGAACAGTCCCACCTTCCACCTCACCATGACGTTGTACAGAACAAAGGGTTAGCAGGTGTAAAAACTCTTGAAAACATCACAGCCCTTTACCTATACAAAATCTTATTGTTTTTATCATAACCTCAAATAAAAAGTTGAACCACTGCAAAAAATAATTTAGAATGTGCCCCAAACTTGGGAATCACCCATGTTGAGTCCCCTGCTCAAACTGGAAGATTCTCTGTGGCTCACCTGAGTCATGGCCACAGGTTTCCTGCACATCCTGCAGGTACTGCCAGGTTAACACCCATGTCATTGTGACTTTCCCAGCTGACCGCTTACCAGTACTCTGATCCGCACAAAAAATAATGTCCACCTTCCCTCAGGCCAGCATTATGGGCCTCCAGGATGGACCCAACCCATCTTTCTAGTCACATCTCCCATTATGTTGCTGCACGAGTCCCTGCTACCCCCAACTCTTCGCCAACTCCAAGATTTGCCTCATGCTCTTCCCTTGTGCTATGCCTCCAAATCTGAGTGCAAAATCTCTTTCCTGTGCAGTAGGGAAGTAAAGCCCTTGGGAGAGCTCTGTGATTGGGTGTGGTCAGTAGTGTCATCTCTAAAAATGGTCCCATTAATTCCCAGTCCACAAATAGCCACATCATGATAAAAAGAAATATTTCTGTATTTCTTTGTAGTCAACAAAGCTTTCCACATGCCTCACTTTTTTAAATGTTTACTACCAGACACAACCATGATGTCCATTTTACAAATGTTATAGTAACTGGCTGAGTCAGTAGCCACGTGCAAGTCTTTGGCTCCAGAGCCTGTCTGTGCACACAGCCCTCTCTTGCCCATAGCAGGATGCAATTTAAACCCTGCCTTAAAAGGTACAGGCTGGCCCCACAGCCAGCTCACCACATGACCCTGGCAAATCACTTTCCTTCTCTGAGTTGCAGTTTCTTTACCCATAAAATGAGGGTGCCCAAGTCACCCCACACATCTACACACCCCTTTCTCTCCCCCTGAAAGACTTCAGAAATGAAGCCTGAAAGAACTAACAAGGTAACATCTCACATATATATTTGGTCAGTTCCATTCCTGAGCTTCCTCTCCCAACCTTCAAAGACCATCCAGAAATGAGGAAGACAGACTAACCCGAATGTCAAAGAAAAGCCACCACGACTCCACAGCAGAGCTCAGGGAACAGCGTGTGGCAGCCATCACCACGCAGACAAGCAAGCCACTCCCCAAGAACAACCTCAGTCATGGTCACGGCGCATGAACCTTGTCAGCAAATTGCTGGTTTGATTGGCAATTTTTAATATGCTCAAGATGCAAGAGCATCAACGCAAATTACAAGAGATGCTCCCTATGTGGGGCTCCACAAGGGAGGCCCATGGGAGAATGACTCTTCCCTTCTAGATTCCTAGGACATTCGCTTCTCTCCTTAATGTAGGCAGCTATTGCTGCTGCCTGTCCACGGTGCTCTTGTTTGGATGTGGAGACAGTGCCTGCATGGAAGGCCACCATGCCCTCTCTGTGTATTCTCCAAAAGTCTCATGCTGACTCTGGGGCTCTCCCAGGACCACAGGATCCTAGATGCAGCAAAACCCAGGTACCAATTAGTCCAACTGCTGTAAAACACTGCGGAATTAATTCATTCAAAAAGAATTACTGATGTCTACGTGGTGTACAGCAGTAAGACGAGGCCAAGTTTCTGCTCTCAAAGACCCAGCCCCAATATCTTAAGAGGCTTACCAATGGCAACAGAGTCAAAGTCCAAGTGCTTTATCTAACAGCTCAAGTTTCTCCATAACCCAGATTGAACCTTCTATCCCCATCGTAACTACCCGCTTCCCCATTGCCACTCAGCACACATTCTACGCTTTTTCACACTGAACTTTTGATTCACGCTGCCCGCTTTGCTTCACCTGCTACCCCCCACCCCCAACACCAAATATCCCTACACTACACCTCCTCCATTTTCTTGTCTGCCTAATACCTGTGTCTGTCTATATCTAAGACCTTCTCCCTTCCCCCTGTGAAAGAAAGAAAAGTATCTCACTTTGCCATAATGAGCCAAATAGACCTAGAATTCCAAAGGGACATATTTAACAGGTGTAATAAGCTCATCAAATTTACAAACTTGCATATGGTCAATGTAAACTCTAATTCACATAAAATGAAGTATAGTTTCATCATAATTACTGACTCTTTCCTATGAATTCCTGGCTTGGCCTCTTTGTTTTCCAGATTTGCCACTGAATACCTGAGCCCCTCATAGGGGTGCCTGCTGCATGCCTGGCCCATCTACCTCTGAGCAGAGTTACCTTTCGAAACGTCTGTTCCTGTCCTGTTCTCTGTGGCCAAAGGAACCTGTGGCAGATTGTAGTTTCCAACAACAGCCCCAGCAATTTTTCTGGTCCCACATGCTCTTCCAGAACTTTGCCACTCCATCAAGATGTGGAATCTACATCCCCTCCCCTTGAATGTGGGTGAGTTTGGGACTATTCCAATGAATAGAGCATAATGAAGTGATACAGCTTCCACCTGGAACCTGCTAGCTCACTCACTCACTCGCTCACTCGCTCTCTGCCTCTCTGCCTCTCTCTCTTTCTCTGTCTCTCTGCAACCCCTCTCTCTCCTGTCTCTGTCTCCCTGTCTCTCTCCCTCTCTCTGTTTTTCTCCCTCACTCCCTCCCTCTTAAGGCTTGCCCTATGAAGCCTGCCTCATGCTGTAAGAAAGTCCAGGACACATGGAGAGACCACATGTAGATATTCTGACCAACAGTGTGGTAAAGGTCTCAACTGACATGCGAGTGAGTGAGCATTCAGACGCCTCTAGCACACAGCCTCCAAGTCTTCCAGCTGAGGTCCCAGGCACTGTGGAGCAGAAAGAATCCCTCTCCTCTTTGCTCCATCCAAATTCCTGACCCAGAAAGTCCACGAGCATAATAAATGGTTGTTATATGCCCCTAAGTTTGGAGGTAATTTGTTACACAGCAATAAACAACTGGAACAAAGCTCAGCCCTTTCTTTTACCTTCATCTAGTACCATGCAGCCCTAACAGAGTGACGTGCCTTCCTCAATAGACGACCTACAGTTATCATGGATACTGGTTTCTCCAGGGCTGTCAGTGATGGGCAGGAATGGGGTGGGGGTTGGGGGGAGGTAACTGTGACAATAATAGCTCCAGGAGGGAGCACAGTCAATGGGGAAAACAAAGAAATAAACATAAACATGGAACCCAACAGCCCCAGTCTGCTTTGTGTCCAATGAGTAAATGTGAGGAAGCAACACTACCTCTCCAGGCCTCAGTTTTCTCATCTATAAGATGGGCATGAAATAATGCATGACTCTTAAAGGGGTTGTGAACATGAGATGAGAGGATGGGTGAGGGGCACTCCATCCAGCGCCTGCAATCCCAGTTTCTAAAATATATCCACATGTCCCTCAATTAACCCGGGCTTCCATCTGCAAGTATAATTCACATCTGCAGTATAGCATAACGGCCATGTTGCTCTCTCGCCCAGCATTGAACCCAGGCCTCATACATACCAGGTAGTTAGAAAATATTAAGGCCATGTTATATGCCAAGCAAAAAGGTTGGGTCATTTCAAGGTAGTAAGGTACAGTGGTTCAGAGTGTGGTTCCTGGAGCCTCTGCTGGATTCAATTCATCTAACCTCCTTGTGCATTTGTTTCCTTATTTGTAAAACAGGGATAGCAACAGCACCTTCCTCATAGGTTTGTTTAGAAGATTAAGTAAAGCACTATGAATAAAGCAGCTACAACAGTGACTGGCACATAACAATTGCTTGCTGTGTCACCAAGTTTGTAAACCTAAGAGCAGTCTTAGGATACAGGTATATGTTCTACTTTACAAATGAGGAAACTGAGACTCAGAGAGATTATATAACTTGCCAAAGGCCAGACGGTTAATAAGCAAGGCAAGATTCAAATCCCACTCCGTGGCCTTCCACTCAAATCCGGAGCTCTTTGCATCTCAGCATCCTGCTTCCCGATATGCATGCCTAATGGAAAAACATATTTAACTGGAAGGGGAAAAAGCAGCCCAGACATAACGGGGTTGTACCTTGGGAGCTTCTGGACATCACAGGACAACAAGGCCAATGTCATAAGCCCTGCCCTTCAGCACAGTCAGCTCCTGTGGGTAAAATTAGCTCAGCTCTGTTCCAGTGCCGCCTGGAGCCCCAAGGCAAAACTCACCCTGGGCTCAGCACAACCTCACCTGACCCTCACTCTCAGGAAGGATCCCTAATGCACCTCATTAGGGCCTCAGATGACTCATTCTGCTCTTTCCTTTCTCTGGCTGCTGAGGTCACCTCTCTGCTATCCAGAAAGGCAGCTCTGAAAAAGAAGCAAAAATGGAAATGCAAACAACCGTCCTGTATAGGCCTTTCCTCCAGGCAGTTCACAGGCAAGGACCAGAGTACCCACCTGCTTGGGGAACTAAGCACTGCTGAGTTACATAACGCAGCTCAGGAGCAAACAGCAGACACTAGCCCAAATGGACTCTGAGGTTACCCTCCTATTTCACTCTAGTAATGGTGTTATTGACCAGGTGATGGGCCTATTTGATAGCCTGTGTCCTGCAGAACGTAGCACAATGATGATGACCTCTAGGGTCTCTTCTGTACCCTTCCACCCCAGTACCGCTAGGCCTTGGCAGAGCTCAAATATCACCTCTTCTAGGACCCTCCCTGTTCCCACCCCAACCTAGCTAGAATTTCCATCTCGGCTCCCACAATGCCTTATCTCTACCCTTTATTATCTGACATTTATTTCTTCAACAAATATCTCTTGCATACCTATTTTGAACTTAAGGATACAGAAATGAAAGGAATGACCCTTGCCCTGAAGGAAATGCAGCCAAGTTCAATAAACAGCGTGAAATGGAGGAAGTGGAGATAACAGGGGTCATGGGTATTCCAAGCAGAGATGGCGTCAGAGAGAAGACCTGAAAGGCACGTGGGAGCTACCTGATAGGATGGACAGTGGGCAGTGTTCAGACAAAGAACCAGTGTGTGCTAAGTCACGGAAGCTACGGAGAATCCCGGGTATATTCCTGGAGCAGAGAGATCAGAGAGAAGGACTGAAAGAGGCAGAGGCCAAACCATCCCCTGCCTCTTTCCATCCCTGCTTTTCAGTTCATGTAAAGGATTGTGAAATTTACTTTGAACGAGGAAATCACTGAAGGATTTTTAAAACAGGGAAACAGCATAAACAGATTTGCATTTTTGGAATATCCCTCCAGAAGAACAGAGAATAACATGGAGGAGGGGACGAAGAGAAAATGAAGTGCAGCTGAGAATTGGTGAAGCACTACAGGTGAGCTGCTGAGGGCCTGAGCTGAGGAGGGGCAACCAAGGCAGAGGAGGGGTGCGTAGGAGTTGCTACCGCTGGGGATGGATGTGGTAAGATCGGTGGATGATTAGATACAGAGGTGAGGGAAACCCAGGAGGAATCCAGAGTGAGTCCAGTTTCCAGGCTTGGACAACTGAGTAGACAGATGGTGATATCACTCAACAAGGTGGCAATGCTAAAAGACACACTGAGTCTCAAGTAACTTTAAAACTTCCAGTTGGATTGGCCAAGAGGCACATAGATACATGGGTTTGGAGCTCAGGAGTTCCAAACCACCTAGGAGTCATGAAGACAAAGATAAGAAGCTGGAGATGAAGCTCTGCAATACCTACATTTATGGGATGTGAGGGGGAGCTAGAGCCAGCAAAGGAATCTTGTGGGGAGACCAGAGAGGTAAGAGAAGAACAAAGGCCACCAAGATCAGCAGTGATGCTCCCAAAGGCCAAATAAGAGCAGTGCCACAACGAAATGAATTTGTCACATAGACCTGGGAAAGAACAGCTTCCATCAGACTGAAACAGGTCAAGAAGCCAAAAGAAGTAAAGTCAGAGGAGGAAGAAGAGGGATGGCACACTCTCAGAGAAGGGCACGTCCATGCACTCCTACTTCCCCTGCTAGGCAATAAGCTTCTAGAACAGCACTGTCCACGAGAAAAACAATGCAAGCTACACATGAAATTGTTCATTTCCTAGCAGCTACATTATTAAAAAGTAAGAACAAACAGGAGAAATTTATTTTAATAATATAGTTTATTTGACCCATTATATCCAAAATATTATCATTTCAACAAGTAATAAACATAATAAAATTTATTAGTAAGATATTTTACATTATTTTTTCATACCAGGCCTTTGAAATCTGGTGAGTATTTCACACTTAACGGCACATCTCAATTCAAACCAGCCACATATTAAATCCTTATCTGCCATGTGTCCTTCTTTTTTTTTAAAAAAAAAAAAAAAAAGATGACCAGGAAGGGGTTTTTAACCCTTGACTTGGTGTTGTCAGCACCATGCTCACCCAATGAGCTAAGCGGCCATCCCTATATGGGATCCGAACCCGTGGCCTTGGTGTTATCAGCACCGCACTCTCCCAAGTGAGCCACGGGCCGGCCCGCCACATGTCCTTCTGATGTAACTTTGACGAGTCAGGATTCAGCATGGTGGCTGGCATGCTGTGTATTTTTAAATAACATGATGAAATGAATGAATAGATGGATGAATGCGAGGATGGATAGATGCAAGCACACACTGTCATTTCATTGAGAAACTAAACGAACTCTCCACGGCTTCTTTCCCTCTGTCAACTATATTTTAAGTTTCCTGGCTTGGGTCACAGTATGAATAGAGCCTTGGTATAGCTTCATATTACTATTACAAGGATAACTTTCTCTCCTTCCAAATTTTCTCTCTTCCTTCAAAAGTCACAAATATTGTCAGTCTCTAATTTTTTTTTAGTGCAAAACAACTCTGTCAGACACTAGTCAGAACTAACACTCACATAGATCTTAAGCAAGCCATTTTACTTCTCTGAATGAGCCTCAATTTTCCCTACCATAAAATAAGTATGTAACTCCAACTCTGTATAGCTCATAGGCTCACTGCAAAACTCAAACGAAATAATGAAAACACTAAGGTACTATACAGAAGTAAGCAGAACCCAGAAGTATCCTTCTATTATATATATACATATACCATATAAGCTTATAATATTATTAACTTCAATCATGTCTATGTGAATGCATACACAAACAAATAAAACTTTGTGTGACTATGTTAACATTAGTATTTTAACTTCCAACATCACATATACTTCCCTTTTCCCTTCAAAAACCACAGAAGTTGTGGTCACTCTGATTTTCCTAGGGAAAAACAACTAGGTTTTCCCTGAATCATCACACTCTGAGGTTTGCAGAACTGGATAAAAGTTCGCCTGCAAAGTAGAGACTTAAAAGGGTTGGGGCAAGACATGAGTGAGCGTGGGAGGTGGTATGGCTGAGGGCTCATTTGCCTTTCTAGAGAAGGGACACAGAAAGTGTCCTTCATTGGACCGACATCACTTACAGCCTAGTAGTTAAAATGTTTCTTCACTTAACTTCAAAGAGCTGAGTGGTAATAACTATTTGGTTTCATTCTGCTTTTTATTGCACGAGATACACAGAAATATTTGTGGGATTAGAAAAGGCATGAAGCTGAAATAAGGATTTCTTAGGGGCACAATTACCAAGTGGAGAGAAAAAATGTAAACGATCAATTTGTTTCTTTTACTGAGCAGGGTCATCATCAACAGACCTGATTTTTAAAAAAACTTGTTTCAGTAATCTACAACTAACTGACCAGGAATGAGGGCCTGCCTTGGGTTGAATGTCCCCCCAAAACTTAATCCCCATTGTAACTGGTGAGGGCGAGAAATCCTATTATGGTAATTGAAAGGTGGGGGCTTGAAGAGGTGATTAGATTGTAGGATGATGCTGTAGTGAATGAATTAATGATGACGCTCAGGGGTGTGGTTCTGAGGGCTTTAAAAAGAGAGTGAATGAGGAGGTTAGTCTCTCGCTCTCTCTTCTTCCACCATCTTGCAATGTGAAACCCCTGGGTCACTGTTGCCACCACCAGATGTGTTCCTTGGACTTTGATTTTCCAGCCTCAGAAACTGTAAGGAATAAATTTTGTTTTCTTTATAAATAACCCAGTTCCAGGTATTTTATAAACAAGAGAAACAGGGGCCACTCCAGACAGAGATGAGAGAGCTCATCTGACAATCCAGCACCCTAATTTTATCAGGGAAGAAGCTATAAGAACAAGCAGAGTAAATGTAGACCCAAAGATAGGGCGGGGGACTTGTCCATGGAACAGTGAGGGAGTGGCAGAGCTGAGCCTTAAAGCTGTTGGTCAGAAACCCAAATCTTTTTCTTTACGTGACCCCTAATTTCTTTTAAAGTCAAATTAGGGCCGGCCCAGTGGCGCACTGCGCTAGTGCACCTCTTGGGAAGCGCGGTTGCGCTCCCGCCGAGGGTTCGGATCCCACATACGGACCGGTTCCCGCTCACTGGCTGAGCGAGGCGCGGGGGCAACACCGAGGGTTGCGATCCCGTTGCCGGTCCCGGTCCGGTACGGGGGCGACACTGAGGGTTGCGATCCGTTGCCGGACACAGAAAAAGACAAAAAAAAAAAAAAAGAAGAGATCTGAAAGTTTATAATTCTACCAATGAGTTAGCCAACATCAGTAGCTATGAGGGCACACCTTATTCCTCTTTTATCCATTTTATTTCTGGGCAGATCTATACCCAGGAGGGGCAAACACTTTTTTATCTTTTTATTTGCTTCTTGAATATAATCTTAAAGTCATTTGTCTTT
The DNA here is from genome assembly GCF_000696425.1 of Galeopterus variegatus. Lineage (NCBI taxonomy): Eukaryota > Metazoa > Chordata > Mammalia > Dermoptera > Cynocephalidae > Galeopterus > Galeopterus variegatus. The sequence goes on along the minus strand of NW_007726194.1, from coordinate 741,169 downwards.
CTACAATAATAATGTGAAAGCAACTTACTTAAACAAAGAAGTTGCAATATTGATTCAATGTATGCTTTCTTGTACTTTTAGTCTAGCAAGGTTTAATACAAACTTCTTTGAAATCAGAAATTTA
>NW_007726194.1:713627-741035 GCF_000696425.1 Galeopterus variegatus | reverse complement strand
CAAACACGTACAATGTTTAAAGACACAGAAAAAAAAAAAAAAAAAAAAAAAAAAGTCAAATTAAAAACTACCTACTGACTGACTCAGCCAAATAAAACTCCCAATGCATAGGTTGCAGAGTATAACACCAGGAAAAATTAAAAAACAGATAAACTCAGCTGCAAGTGCCATTTAACCCAAACTGTACTCCACTAGCAAAAGAAAAATTATCATTCCACTTGGTATTTCTCAGCCACACATTTTCCATGACCAGTGAAGTTCTAGTGGCAAAGTAGTCATCACAACCAGTCTCCAACAGACCACACAACATGTGAACATGTCACCCTTTCATGCCTGACCACACACAACAGAAGTCAGACTTGTGCCCTCTCCTGTCAGGTCTTTAAGAAACACCAGAATGCACTAACCTATCGTGTCCTGTAAAGGACAGTGGAAGGCAGAGCCAGTTTAAAAAATGTTGTTGTTTAATAAACACTTATGTGGCACTTGCTACATGCCAGGCAATTTTCTACACACTTTACAAACATTAATTCATTTAACTTTCTCAACAACCTTATGACGTAGCTACTACTATTATCGTTATTCCCATTTTACTGATGAGAAAACTGAGGCACAAGTAGACACAGAGCTAGACAGTGGCAGAGCTGGAAACTAGGCAATTTGGCTCAGGGTCTGTGTTCTTCACTGTGCTATGCTGCCTTGCAGTTGGTTTTGTTTGTTTTCCATTTTTGTCGTTCAGGGAGAAGGGTACCAGAACACCAACTTATTGATATATACTAAGAAATATAAAGGGCACACAGACCAACACACTATTCTCAGCATGATCAGCACATTCTCTCCCTAAAGTCAAGTTATAAGAGAGGCCAGATCTTAACCAGGAGCCATGTTATTGTTGAGAAAGCCCTGCTACAAGACCAGAAATACACAGTATCCATGTGATCAGCGTATTCTCCTGCCACCATTAAGAGGCTGTCTCACAAGTGTGAAAGTCAAGTCAAAGGCTCTGGGGCAGCAAGGAGAGAGCAACTGAAACACCCATCTCCCCGAGAATGGCCTTGCTGAAGGTACTGAAGAGCACTGGGGCTCCCTCTTCCCTGAGCACTGTCGTGCTGGGAGCAGGAACTCTTGTTCCATTTTGCAGAAGAGCACACTGACACATCCAGTTTTTGTTATAAGTTACACTTCTATGCAAGGAAAGGACTATTCCTCACGGATGTCACTGCACATTCATGGGCTAGGGAGTTAACACAGTATAGGAGTGGAATGTTCCTGCCACTGTGTGACTTTGTACAAGTCACTTAAACATGCTGAGTTCTGATTTCTTAACCTGTAAAATGAGTGAAGGATAAAAATTCCTACCTCACGGTGTTAACGGAAGACTGGTGGCAATGTTTGCAAACTGCCTAACACCTAGCACATGGTAGCTACTATTTGACATAAAAATAAAAATGGCCTGACCCTCCTCCCTGGATCTTTTCTCTACCCTGTGGAAGAGATGAAATAGATGTTCTGCTTTTCCTCCTTTCTTCCCTGTTCTAAATGGTACCACTGTGCTCACAATCACCTGAGCAAAAAATCCCAATCCCTTAACTGTCTACTCAAGTCCTGTGCTGTTTCACACACTGGTGTGTATCATCTCCCAAGATCTCCCTTCTTCCTAGAAAGTTCTTTACCAAACTCCTATTCATTTTAAGACTCAAGCATCACCAAACCCATGGTCTTTCCAATCATTCCCGCCTCTGTGCCTTGTGAGCAATTCAATTATTACACTGATGACACTATCAGATAGTTGTGTAGGCACATGGAAGACTGATATTCAGCAGTACACAGAGATATGGCAACTCAGATTGCTAAAGCATTTAAATAGTTCCTTACCCATTGGTAAAGAGCTTCTGCTTTGAAGCTCCCAAATGTCCAACACCATCCCAATTCTCCCAGTCCCTCCTTTAGGACCCCTTGAACCTCCCAACAATCTAGCCACAAGAAGGTTGCCCGGCACAGCTGGTGTCCCTTCAGTACAGAATGTTAAATACATTTACGATCATCTCTGTCTGCAAGGATAACTCAACTACTAAACTAAATGTTGATTTTCATACTTTTGGGAATGGGACAGATATTTCTAATGGGTAAGACACTCCTTAAGGTCCAAAAGCACGTGACTGTCCAGCATCCAGAACATTCAGCATGTGGCAAGCACAGAGCAAATGCTGAATTGATTCAGTGTGTCCCATGCCCCCCTCCTCAGCCGCAGCCTGGCACATCGCATAAAACTGCAGAGGCACCCTCAGTTTAACTCCTGCCTCCCCAGTTACACAATTCATCTCCCTGACCCCTGGCTGCTGCCCCTCCGGTCCATCCTCACCCCCTCCAGTGGTACAACCTAAAAGCCAGCTCTCGGCTGAACACCTCCAATGGTCCTCTGATGCCCACAAATCAAATCCAAACTCTCCTGAGACTGGCATGGGGGTCCTCAGTCTTGACCTCATTCTAGGAATAAGGAAATAACCAAAAGAAATAGTTGTTTCCTCAAAGCACATAAAAGGCAGTCAATAAATATAAAAAGTTATCCCTTTGAAAGTTACCCAAAGCCGTTCAAAACAGCTCCTTATATTTTTATAACTGATTGAGGTTTTAAAAATGGTTACACTTCACATTGATTCAATTTGTCTTCCTTCACCCTCAGTGAAGCAGCAAAGACAGAGATTACTTTCCTGCACACTAATAATGATGGAGAGGTGACTTGCCCAAGTCACACAGCTGGTTCATTTCATGGCCAGGGCCAGGTCCAAATTCTAACCTCAAGATTCAGTCTAGAGCTGTTTGCTTTCCTCAGGTCAGTTCATGTCAACGCACAATCGGGTGGACTAGGATGTAAACACAACGTGTAACTCTGTCGCTTCCAATCCCTTAATGCGGCTGTATCCTCCTGCTTAGTACTCTTCTCTCTGAAATATGCATTTGTTTCCTTGTCTGTTGTTGTCTTGCCCCCTACACTGCAAACAATATGAGGCCATGGACTTCGCCTGTCTCCTCATCACTCTATCTCCAGCACCTAGAACAGCATGCCACAGCTGGACTGTGAAAGAAAAGGCAGTTTGAAGTCAGTCCCAAGATTGACTCCCTCTTCCCTCAGTCACCAGCAGCCTAACCACAGACAAGGAACTAAACCTCTCCAAGCTTCAATCCCCTCATCCTTAAAATGCAAAGGACCTACCTCCTAGTACATTTGGGAGGAGAAAAAGAGGACAGCCAGTGCTCCACACAAGGTAAGCACTCGACAAAAGCTTGCTTCTCCCTTTCTCTACCAGCCCCCAACTGGGCTTCCTTCATTCCCACCCACCCCAAAAGGCTACTTCTCCTGTCAGTCACCCCTCCTTGCCTGCAGCACCTAGGACCACAAATACACTCTTCTCAGTGTCAGCCGCTCCCACAGATCCTTTCTGAGGCAGGTGTCTACAGAGGGGACCCCGGCAGAGCTCACAGCTGGAGCCAACTGCATTCTCATGTCTGCCAAGCTCTGACCTACTTCCCAGCTAAACCAAAGCAGGTGATGCAAGTACTGATTCAGCAAGGTTTTTGCTTTTTTTTTTCAAGCTATCTTAGACGTAGAACATAACCCAGAATCATGGTATCATGGAACTTAGAACAGAAGGGTCTACAAAGCCCAGACCACCAGATCCAACCCTCTCATTTTATAGATGTAGAATCTGTGTTCCAGACAATAGAAGTGTTTTAGGCAAAAATAAACCCCCAAATGCCCCAAACAGAACAACATCATGTCCCCAAGATATATCCTAAGAAAGGACCTTGGCCTGCCTACCACTTTCCTTCAAATCAGAAATTATTCCTTATGTCTTAGAGTGTTTAAAATCTTCCTGATCCCATTCCAGGCAAATATTTTTTCTCCATCATTAAATATTCTACATCTCTCTATAAGATGAAAAAATTTTCTCTAATTTCTAGCTCCTTAAAGTACAGTTCACACACCTAGAAATAAAATTACAAACATTTTAAATTATAAGAGGTGGTATAAGAAGAGAACAAGAGGCAGAGAGGTAGGGAGTCCAGCCTTGGTTCTGCCATTAACTACTAACATGACCTTGAGTGGGTCCTCCACTCATCCAGTCCCCCTTTTTCTCATACTAAAATAGGATTGCTCTCCAAGCTGTGATATTCTGGGTCTGTGTGTCTCATCATCACCTCCAATACAATATCATCACCTACTATGCAAAATAATTAGACTGTGAGTCATTAAGCTCAGGATTTTTGCATAGAGCAACTGGGTATATACCCTTCAGTGTGTGATCAATTTGTTCATCAATGATTTCCTAAGCTCTCCAAAGAGAGCAGCTTTCATAAGTAACCATAGAGTAAATGTTGCCAGACTGACAGAGTTTAATAGTAATGCAATGCTATTCATGGTGACAATAAAACAATAAAACAGCCTCTTCAATACACCAAAACTTAAACTTGCCATCACTGTGGATTTCTTCACAGCAGTCCACTTATTCTAATAACCTATCATTCCTCAAGTCCCTTCATGTTGATTCAGAGGTGGTACTCTTCTCCCAATTTCTATTGCTCCTTTCCAAAAACAAAACAGTATCTTAATAAGAAATGTCAGGTGATCCCTACTAAAACCCAACACAAGTGGAGTCATTGGAATATGTCCTCAAAGATGGTGAAACAGGCTTCCCATTTTTCTTCACCTACTGAGCACTCATATAAAATAAATTAATAAAAAAAAACTGTATGCATAAAAGTGTTCATAAAGTTTTATTTATAAGAGCAGATAACTGGCAACAACCCTTATCCAACAATACATAAATAGCTAAATTTTTAAAATAGTACATCATTCAATGGAATAGGAGAATGGCCATTAAATATATGAGAATTATGAAATAATCCAGAAATGCTTATAAATACTCAATGGAGGGGAAAAAAAGAGCAAACAAAACTGCCTAGTAAAAGTATAAGAAAAGATTGGTAAATAATATTTTAATAATATATCTTCTTTTGAACAATAATGATGATGGCTAACAACAAATGACATGACTCAGGAGCTCTAGGACTTCTCCAGGAGAACTTCAAAATATCTGAAGCTATGATAAAAACATAGGGGTTTCAATAAAATAGATGCAATCAGAAACTACAGAGGGAAAAAAAGACTACATAAGAAATCACGACCCAAATATAGAGAAGCCAGTCCAAAATAAGAGAAAAGTTGATGGAACTTGAAGAAGAAATATAGAATAGACTCCAAGAAGACAAGAGAACAATCAGAAAGACAGAAGACATAAGGAATAAGGTAGAAATACTTAATTTTCACTCCCAACAAAAACAAAAAATACAACTTCAAACTCTAAGAAAATAAAAAGAAATAATAATAAGAAGCTTACTGAAGAAATAAAACAAACAAAAACCCGGGATGATTGTGAACAACTACAGGAGAATTAGAAAGATCTATTAGATTTTAATACTAAAGGAAAGTTCAGTCTCCTGTGAGTGTCTTAAAGGTGGTGACCTCAGAACCCTAGAAAAGGAAATGAAACCATAGTATGACTTAGCCCTGTATGGAACCCTGTATTGAGCAATATTTACCTAGAAATCATAACGTAATTATGTTGATTGTTTTCAACTTTTGCAATCAAACCACAGGCAGAAAACAGAAGACTTAGTTATAGTTACAAAACTATATACATGTGCATGTATACATGCAGGTAAACTAAAATATTACTGACAAGATAAAGGATAAAAGTGAGGAGGAAAAGTGGAGGGAAAGCAGTCTTTCAAAACGGTGGATGAAGCAATACTGTCAAAGTTAATATAGCAAGGAGATGAGATTCATGCACATTATATAAACTTATAAAGGAAACTAATGAAGAAGAGAATAAAAGTAGTGATATTACTGTCAAAAATCAGGAAGGGGAATGCGAAATACCAATGGGATATATAAATAAGCTAGTTCTCTCCAATCATAAAAGAGAAGTCAATCGGTATATCTAAAACTAATAACTAAAGAAATAAAGATAGAAGCACTATTGTTTAGAGATAAGACAGTAACCACCAGAAGAATTAAAAACAAAAAAAAAGGTTACAAGCAGTTGATGGTTGGGAATGCGACTGGGGTGAGAAGACAGGAAATCCTTGTTTGATTATAAATGCTTCTGTATCATGTTATTTTAAATATCAGCATGTATTGTAGCATCTTTTAAATTTTTTTTTAAAAAAAAGAATTATTATTTCAAGCTAAAAAAGAATAGCTGCAAATACCATTACCCAGAGGTCCCAAAAGTCAAATGCGAAGGGGCTTTCTTGGGCAAACCATTACAAAATGCCACTCTTTCGGAGATCACTAAAGGCACAACAGGTCTCCTTTTAAAGTCACCTTGCCCTCTTCTTCCCTCCCCAAGCTCTTTAACTCTTTCCTAATATCCTCCAATGAAATGTTGAACACTCGATGCTCCTCAACTCTCTTTACTCACTTCACAATAAAAGCAACCCCTAATAAAAACTTGGAAATGTAAAGGGTCCCTGAGGAAACCCCAAAATCAACAGACAGCTCGAGCTGTGCAGCAGTGTGGCCCAGAAGTGCACCAAGGCCCGGAGGTTGGAGCTATATTTAGCAGCTTCTGGGAAGACAACAAGGACTCCTGTTCCCTGGAAAGGAGGTAATTAAAGGAGGCAGATTTAGGCCTAAGGTGGTAAATCTCAAGAAACCGTGGCTCCAGGCAATCCCAGGCTGCACCCTGAGAGAGAAAAGAGACACCCGCAGGCCTGACGCTCCATTCCTAAACCATCCTCTCTCCTCTCAGGTTTCTAAAGCCAAGGGAATGCCAGCCACCAACCCAATAGCTTCCCTTTTTCAGTCACTTCACACCCCATTACTGAGCACCCACTATGTGCCAGGCATCTTGCCCAGTGCCACAGAGACGGTAGAGGTGAATCAAACCTGAACCATGACCTCAAGGAGCTGACAGGTGAGACGAGTGTAACCACAACTAACACACAGCACTAGTAAAATACGATCCACATCATGAGAGGACAGAGGGGAGGCCACTGCCCTCTGCGATGCCTGGAGGAAGCATCCCAGAAACCATGCAGAAGGCTGACCTGCACAAGTGGAAATGATTTGAACACAGGAAGGAAAGGTGGCTTTCTAGAAGGTGAATCTTGCATGAGCAAAGGCAGAAAGCCAGCAGACTGTGGGGCACACAGGAGGAGAGTTATCCACCATGTACGGAATAAGGACAGGTAAAAGAGAGTAATTAATGTTCACAATCCTCATCTACTGGGTGCCTTCCACATGCCAGCACAGACTCTTGACAGACATTCTTTCCATCCCCGTGACCCTTACCCTACAGAGTAAGCATACCCTCTGCCCACCCCCACCCCCCATTTTACAGATGAAGAATCTGCAACTCAGGAAGGAGAAACAACTTCCTCAAGGTTACAGAGCTGGCAAATAACAGAGCACAAATTCAAAACCAGGTCTCTTTGTCTCTGAAACCCAAACCCTTCTCCCTCTGCCACCAAAAGTGGGAGAAAAAAGGCATCGCACAAATAGAACTAAGATAGGCCAGTGACCATGTGCAAATACTTCTCAGAGCTCAGAGCAGCATTTTCACGGACTTCATTTTTAGTGATTTTCAAAATTTCACACTGCACCTGTGCCTGTCCAACACCTTCGCTGTCACCATCTCAGCATTCAGAGCATTTCAAAACCTGGCACTACATTCACCTTTAACTACATGGGTCCTCCCCTTCCTGCCTGACTTCTCCTTTGGGCTCCTCCTCATCCTTACAGCTCAATTCTGCTGGTTCCAGCCACAGCAACCACACTGTAAACATTTACTGAATTAGAGAAAGCACCGCTGGCTCTTTCTCTACCAAAAAATGTTTAACAGAGCCCTGTTAACTTTAGGAAGACACCCAGGAGACTCTCTCTTCAACTGCTTGTCACTCAAGGCTCTTCACACTAGGACCCTACCTGCTTCTCTCTCCACATAGCTCAGTGTAGTGATTCAATGCCACCCTCCTACAACCTAAAGGAGTGCCGTACAGCCTTCAAGGTCCACGATTTCAAAGACCATGTCCAATATTAAATGTCCCTGCTCGTTGAACCCACCCCTCTTCTAAGCTCCCAAGGCACACGCTTGTCCACTTTCACCACACCCCCTGCACTGGATACTTTATCTTTCAGTGGGAGCATATTCCCTCTCCCCTCCTAGACAGGGAGCTCCTTGTGGGAATGTTCTCACATCTGGGACACCCCCAGAGCTGAACAGTGCACGGCACATGGTAGGAACCCAGAAACCATAGCAGCACAGCTCTCCAGGCTGGGAACAGGCCATACAAAATCAAACACTTCAGCACCTCACCAATGTCCTATCTGCAACTTTTTTTATTATTGCATGACTGGATAGTTCAGTTAAATTCACAACATCTTGGAAATCCTGATGAACTGGAATCCAGAGGAACTGTAATGGCCAATCAAATCTCCCACCTGACAGTCTCCTACCGAGAGGTGCCACGGTCTCTGCTTGAACATTTGCAATGACTGGAAATTTTTTACCACTTGACACAGCCCACTCCATTATTTGACATCTCTTACTGTGTGTCCTTACATATTGAGTTCAACCTATCACCATGGGCTTTTTGGTTAAATCCCTGGGAGTGGCAGGTGAGAGGAGAAGAGCACAAAACCAGCTGGAGACAGTGTAGCATGACAATTAAGGTCATGGACTTTGAAATCAAACAACTTGATTCCCATTCCAGCTTGTCACTTGGGGGAGGTCACCAAACCTCCCCAACCCCCGCCCACAGCCCTTAGAGGACTAAGGGAAATGATGCAGGCAGAGTGCCCAGCACAGTAAGCACTCGGCAAATGGCAGCTCTCATGGTAATTAGTTCTATTCCTGTTTCCCACTCTGGTCCGCCACGTAATCAGAGGGCTAATCACACCCTCAGCCTCTCTGTGAAGTCTGTATGACCTTCCATAGAATGTCTTTACAAAGCCTCAGCCAATGTCCATTGTGCTTGCCGCTGGCTGTGAACGATAGGAACAGGAAGCAAGTGGCTGACCGGGGTTCCCATAAAAATTCCTGACACTGAGGGGACAGTAAAAAAATAGTGAGAACACAGCTTCCTTTGCTCCTGTCTTTTCAGGGTGCTATCCAGGCTCTTCAAAGGTGAAGGAGGACACCCAATTCCATGGGAGGCAGCCTGGGTCACTTGGAGCTGTGGACACTGCTCAAGCCTCTCCAACCACAGCCCCCACAACAGGCACCAGGAATGAGGGCAAAGGTGGAGAGGGAAAAGGAAGGACACCACATGACTCAGCGTCTGTCCCCTACACCCCACTGCCAAGTCACTCGCATCATTGTCATGTGTCAGGCTCAGAGTTCAGAGGACAAGGGCACAACCTCTTCACCCAGTTCCACTTCCAACCCCACACTGTAGGTTGGCAAGCAGCTCAGGCACTCTGAAGGGTGTCTTCTGGCAGACAGCACAGGATCTAGCCCTGGCTTTGCCATTAAAATCTATGTGACCTTGGGAGGCTCGGTGACCCATTTGGGCCTCATTTTCTCATTTGTACAACAGGATACTGGCCTGAATCCTTGGCTCTTTAACCAGCAATGCCCAAAAGATACCCTGAGGAAAATTTTTCAAGTACTCATGACCAGGCCTATTTCCCAGAGATTGTGATTCAGGACCAGGGTGGGGGTGGGCATTTCTATATTTTTCAAATTTTCCCACTGATTTTGATGGTTAAGAATCACTGGACTTAAAGATCCTTATTTCCCCTCCAACCAAGACCATCCCTTGGAGAACGGGTGTAAAGAGCTTGGCACAGGGCCTGGCACAAAGCAGGTGCTAATTAAGCATTTGCTCTTTCCACCATCACATCCACCCCCAGCCAAAAGCAATGGCAGCCACGTAGGTTCCACTAGGCAAGGCGGCAGCTGGTGCCACAAGTGAAACAAATTGTGTTGGTTACTAGTCTGATTCCTGAATTGGTGAACACCTATAGTCCATTCACAGGAGCTTCTTACCAATGGAAAAAATGAGGTAGGGATGCCTGTAAGCATATGCCCAATGCAGCAAAGATGAACTCTAGAGTAATGCTTCTCAAACTTCAATGTGCATACAAAGCACCAGAGGAACGTGTTCAAATGCAGATGCTGGGGTGGGCTGAGATTCAGCATTTTTAGAAAGTCCCAAATGATACTGATGCTGCTGGCTCAAGAAACAAACCTTGAGTAGCAAATTCTGAACACAGGCATTTGGAAGGGGTAAACCTGCAACCTAAGGCAACCTTTACACACAAATTTTCTGAGCATCTACTAAGCACTAGATGACGGCAAGGCCCGGCTGTGCATGGTGAAAGATGTCACCCAGGGAGTGTGCTGGGGCTGGAAAGGCAGAAATGAGTAAGACATGAAAGAGAGACATCTCAGCAAATGTTCACAATAAAATGTGCTTTAAATTAATTCTACATTAGAGACATGGACAAAGTAAGGTGCTGTAGGCATACCAGCAGGAAGCCATTAATTACAATTGGGCAGCATAAGACAGAAAACCATGAGGAACAGTGATGAGGTAAATTACAGAGAACAATAACAAAATAGTACGTACAGAATGGCCCTACTTTTGAGGCTTGAACTGGGTCAGCAAACTGATTTGCACAGCCAACTAGCCAAGAACAGTTTTTATATTTTTAAAAGAATCTTTTAAAAAAAGGAGAATATGTGACAGAGACCATATGTAGCCTGCAAAACCTAAAATATTTACTGTCTGGTCCTTTACAAAAAATGTTTGCCAACCCCTGGGTAGAAAGATAGAGATACAATTATACACCAAATTTCACACTGGTTATTACAAGTGGCTACAGCAGTTTTTATTTTCTTTCTGTGCTTTCCCATATATTCCTGATTTTCTCTCCAGTGCCACAAGTTATTCTTGAGATTCAGGGTGAAATAAGTTCTTGCCCTTTGTGCAAACAATTTCACATCCTAGTTATCTATAGTAGAAAATAATCAGAGATGCAGATTAAGAATTTTATGAAAAGGATGTTCATCACAGTGCTATTTACGATTATGAAAAATTAGAATTATGGTATAATTTTATGACAGAATAATATGCAGTCATCAGAAATTACACGTATAAAAAATTCTTAATGCCATGAGAAGGTGCTCATGGTCTATCGTTCGGTAAAATGGCAAGATAGAAAACTGTCTTCACAACACAGATTTCAAGTCAGTACAATGCAAACGCACCAAAAAAAGTAATAAAAGGAGCTACTCAAGAAAGAATACTAAAAACAAAGTTTTTAATGCCTAAATAGTGCCTAAATAATGTCTAAATAATGCTGATAATGTCTAAACAGTGCTAAATAATGTTCAAATCATTTTGTGTCTAAATAGTGCTTATGTCTACATAGCAGATTTCTGAGTGATTCTCATTTTCTTCTTTATATGGTTCTGTTTTTTTGCAAATTTTTTTATGAGCATGTACCACTCTTACAACAGAAAAATACCACACATAATAAAATGTGGGCTTGTTTTTTGCCTTCAGTTCCTGAGGGAGTAGAAGAGATTCAAGAAGGAGACATCTGTGCCACACTTTGAGGGATGAGCAGATGGAAACAAAGGGGAAGGCCCTGAGGTCTGCAGCAACGTGTACGCTGAGACACACAGGCATGCAAGGCAGTGTGACTGGCAGGGGACAGCCCGAGAAAATCCTGGAAACCGAGGCAAGGTCAGATGATGGCAAGGCCCAGGTGCACAGGGTGAAGGATGTTGCCCACAGGCTACAGGAGATGGCGAGTGAAGAGGCAGGAGGCCGGCTGGCAAGCTGAAGGGGAAACGCTGTCCCAGACATCCTTGATGGAAGCAGAAGCCCATGCAGGGCCCAACAGGAAGAGAACAGCTAGTCTTCTGCTCATTTCCACTCACAGAATGGTTCTCCTTAATTTTCTTCTAAAAAAGCTGTGCGTATATTTGTGTCTGGAAATAAAATTAATTTGTAAATCAAATCAACACATTCTTATTGTCCAAACATCACTAATGGGCCATTCTGACTTCCTCCTAAAAGTAGACTCAACCAGCAACCCTCTATGTTACTTCACAAATACCTTCTGGCACAGAGGCCAGGCAAAGGACAAGGCCTGAAAGTGTCATTGTCCATCAAATGGACCCCAGGCAGCAGGGTGAGGCCGAATGGGAGAGGAGGAAGAGGAGTGAAGGCTCACCCAGGGGGAGGGGGCTGCGGAAAGCTCATTTGTGGTCTCACTGACTCTGAGATGAGACAGGGCTGGGATGGTCACTTCTCACAGCTGGAGGTCAGGATCCTTAGAGGCTGCGGAGGCTGCTCTGAAGGCACTGCACGGCTGGGTTCCCAGCAGGATGAGAAAGGAATCCTAGTTAACTGGAGGGAAGGCAGCTGGCAGGAGGCACACAGACCTCTCAAGAGGGCTTTCCATGGAAATACGAGAGCAAAAGCGGAAACTGTAAGTGCAGAAAAGATGCCGGGCAAACAAGTATGCCCCAGATATGTGCACCTCAGAAAGGGTGAGGGGACCCGGAGTCACAGGGACACCAAGGGAGAGAGGGTGGGACAGAGCTGCAAGCCCCCAGCTGGCACCCGAACAAGGCAGGAAGTGAACTGGAGAGCTGGGCACAGAACCCTGGCAGGAGGCCCAGAGCCATGATGGAGGGCTGCCCGGCGAAGCCACACGCACGAGCCAGACTGAGAAGCTCCACTTTGAAGACAGGAGGCAACACAAAAGAATTCAATGCATGGTCTTCAGGGGTAGCAAATTCAAAAGGCCTGGGGGGCAGCATGCTTCTATGATTAATAGGGAATGTGGAGGATTGTAGCTGTGTAGGCCCCACTTCAATGCTTTCAAAATTTCTCTCTCTCTCTCTCTCTCTCTCTCTCTGTGTGTGAGGGTCTCTCTCTCTCTCTCTCTCTCTCTCTCTCTCTCTCTGTGTGGGTCTCTCTCTCTCTCTCTCTCTCTCTCTGTGTGTGTGTGTGTGTGTGTGTGTGTGTGTGTGTGTGTGTGTGTGTGTGTGTCTGTCTCTCTCTCTCTCACTCACTCTGTGACCTAACCTGTCTGTGTGTCTACAGAGCCACTGATCTGCAATGCTGATGGACTCTCTCAACCATCCTGCTGCTGGGAAACTTCCTCCGCATATTGTACGTAGATACCCGCACTACAATACTTCACCTACTGCCTCAATTTGGTTCGCATGTTTGTTTCCTATGTAGACCACAGCTTCCTAGACAGCCAAAATGATACTTCATTCCCTAGCAAAGCAGACAATAAATATGGAGTCGACCAGTGTCCCTCACTGCTCAAGTTTGGCTGTAAAACTCCTTTTGCAAAAAGAGGAACATCAGATAGATTCTCAGTTTGACTAACCAACAGTGTGACCCAAAGTTAAGGGAACCAGAGAGGTAAGTGATAGCTAGGGGGTTAATTGCAGCCAAGGAAGAGCAGTTTGATGCAGTGGGCAGAAGACAAACATTGGGGGAATGAGACGGCATTGTCTTGAGTTGTGATCTGAAGAAAAGGAGATTCCAAGACCCTGGAAAAGTGAACAATGGCCAGCAACCAGCAGGGTGCTCACAGCAGTCCCTGGGCAAAGGAGAAAAGAGAAATGAGAAACACAGTCTATCAGCCTAACTGGGGCTCAGCATGAGGAGGAGGGGGAGGAGTGTGAGGAGAGGCTGTGAGAGCTCAGGGCACTTCCCTGTGAAGTGTGGCGCTCTCCACAGTGGCCAGGCTTCACGCTCCCCACCTGTGAAGTGAGCTGAATCCCTTGGGTCCCTCCAAGCACTGACTGGCTACAAAGTGACAGGAGATCTGGGAACTCCATCATAGCCCTGACGCCCCATCCAAGTGAGACCACGAGAGCCTCACTTCTGCACTTGTAAACCAAGGGTGCTGCAGGGTCAGCCTCCTCAGAGCTCCCTGGTCCACCTGTGCCAAAAGTTCTACGGACAGGAAATGAAAAGAGTATGCACCGAACCAGCCAGCCGGGCACAGCACCGTCTTCATGGGTGGTTAACGCAGCACACTTGTGCACACGGTCAATCCTCCTGGCATTCCTGTCCCGCCTCTGGCAGCAGCCTCCCCAGGATGATTTCCCAGCTCTCCATCCCTCATTCCTCTCCAGCTCCTTGGTGCTTCCCTGTGATATGAACACTGTGCACTTCTCTAGTATTTCATAATCATGAAATGTGTTCCCATAGACAATTTCTTTAATCCTTAATCCAGGCAGAATGGATGATGTCAGCATAATCACCATCATCACTGCCATTTTACAGATGAGGAAGCTGAGGCTCATGTCAGACCTTAATGTCTATCTTCCCCAGGACTTCTCAACTTCTAGTCAGGTCTCTCCCAGATCCTAAACCAATCATGAAAGACACAGCACAAAAAACCAGTACCTTTCTAATGCAATCTTTTTGTTGCCAAATAAATACAGAAATCAAGGTGCCAGGGTCAATCCTGAGGTCAAATCACTGTACCGCCTGCCACTCTCTTGCGCCAATCAAGGAGCAGAACCATGAATGTGCCTCAAGGCCCCAGTCCAAAGCAGACGCCATCGCTCTGGCCAGGTTCCCCAGCCATGCTCCAAGGCTGGTGTCACCTCACTCCAGCCAGCTCTCCCTCCCAGTGGGGGGTCTCCTCTGGTGGGGAACCTGCATGAGAGTGAGGAGATCTCACCTGAGTTGCAGGCAAGCCCCTCTCTGGACTAGCCCACCCACTCAACTATCACTGGACCACCCTCAGGCCTTCTGCCCTTTCCAACACCCAGCCTTGGGCTGCCCGATTCTTCCTACCAGGCCCCCTCTTCTATCATCCTGAAACTTGGCATCTGGTAAGCAGACTTCCACTTCATCCTAACTTCCATCCAAGCTCTTGCTCACTGCTATTGCTGGGACTAAGTCTACCCATTTCAAATCACAGCTCAGAGAGGTCAGGTGACCTGTCCAAGACCACACGGCTAATAAGTGGCAAAGCTGAGGCTTGAACCAAGCTCTCCTAATTCCAAGCCTCATGTTTGTTCCATGAAATTCCACCTGTCTCCCTCTATCACATCTCTCAGGAAGCCATTTGTGAATGAGAGGGTGGGAACCGCATCTTATTGTCTTTAGTAATGATCGCAACAAGGGCTAACATTCCCAGTGTGTGCACTGAGGGATAGATACATGCTCAGTGCTTCCTTGCAGTCCTAGGAGGTGTGGCTGTCCTCATTGTCAGATGAGGAAATGGAAAAGTCATTACTTAAGGTCTGACTAGTTGAAGCCCATGCTTTTAGACCACCAAGTATTATAGCAACTCTAGTCCAAACGCAATTCTGAATACACAGCATTGGGCAATAAATGTGAATTAACGGAACAAAAAAATATAGTTGGAGAGAACCAAATGGAAGGCCCTGAAAAATAAGTTTGTCACCAGATCAGGCAAAGTGGTAAAACATATTACTCTGCAGTAGAACTGCAACAATAATATGGTTCCAGAACAATCTCTGGTGGCAGATGGAAATCTGTGAGTCAGGATTCCTAGTTTTGACTCTAGCTGACCTCACAAGCTGTGGGCTCAAGGCAAGTCCTCTCTCTGAGTCTCATTTCCCATCTATTTACAATAATATGGTTCCAGAACAATCTCTGGTGGCAGATGGAAATCTGTGAGTCAGGATTCCTGGTTTTGACTCTAGCTGACCTCACAAGCTGTGGGCTCAAGGCAAGTCCTCTCTCTGAGTCTCATTTCCCATCTATTTAAAAAAAAAAAAAAGGAAAGAAAAAAACTCTAGCAGTCGAACTAGATTAGTGGTTGTCATCGGCATTAGCAGCACCTGTGACCTTGCTAGAAATGCAGATTCATGGGCCGTACCTGACCTACCACATCAGCATCTCTGGGATAGAGCCCAGCAAACCCTTCAGGATGATTCTGAAAGTCCTTCGAGTTTGAGAACCGCGAGATGAGATGATCTCTGTAATCCTTCCAGCTCTATCATGCTGAGAACCTCAAGCTTCCTCAGTCCAGCATCATCAAACTCCCCCCAAATTCGCCACTCTGGATTTTAATCTGGCATGAACTTAAGTCAGCTGGCTCTTTCACTTGGTCATGTCTGGTGCTTCCTCCTGTGATTAATAGAAAAGTCCCCAAGAAACAGACAATGTACTCCACAGCACTGCTTTTTTCCATTTACCACCTCAGTGGTACGCATTCTGTCACTATATGAAAAAAAAGAAAAGTAAAAACGTGAACAAGGAAGCCCAACCATGAGCACCGTGGCATCCTGGCACTATCTTTTAAAAAACTGGAAAGAGAGTTTATCCTTGAAGTGAGTTGATACAGAAATGCCATATAATCTGAGAAATGGGGCCTTTCTAAGCCCAGTGATCTCTCTTTAGAACAACACCAGCTGAAAGAATGAGAAAGCATCTGCTTTGTACACCAGAGATACTTGTACACAAAACAAACCATTGCTTGCTTAGTCCTTATGTGTCAAAAGAAAAAAAATTTCATACTTACAAGTATGAAAACATATCCCAAAGAGTACTATTTTCTTTCTGCAGATTCAACAAATGGACTGTTCACTGCTATAACCCTGAAATAGTGCCTAAAACTCTATTGTGGAATGAATGAATGAATGGGCACCTTCTCAGTGCTGGTACTAGAAGACGTAGAGATGGACAAGTTAAAATCCTACTCTAATGGAACGAAGTTTGGTTCTAGCATGGGCCATGTCAAACCTGTCCGTCCATACATCCATCCATGTATCCATTCAACAAATGTTCCACTATACAAATTCCAAGCAGAAGTCAATGTCCTAAAGAACTTAAAAGCTCAAAATAAGGCAGGCACATCGATAACTACAAGAGAAGGTGGGAAGTGCTCAGTACTGTGCAAGCAAGACAGATAAAGGGCCATGGGAGATCATAGGAGGACGTGATTTTCTTGCTGAGGGGGAACAGGCAGAAATCAAGGCTTGCTTCATATGGGAGGCGGCATTCATATGCTGGACCTTGAAGATGAATTTGGATTCAAACAGGTGATGAAGACAGGGAATGGCAATCCAGACTGATGAAATGCAATGACAAAGGTGAGAGTGAGGGAAAGCAGTGGAGATGAGGTTCCAAAAGTCAGTCGGCTCCATTCAACAAGACGGTAAATGGCAGAATCAGCACCCACAGAGTGCTTACTTCTTTGGGGTCCTGCCAGTGCCTCCCTGCCCTCAGCTCCTTCATTCAGCCTCCCTGCTAGAGATGCCCCCCATCTCTCCTGGCACTGAGGATGGAGCTGTGCACCTGCTGCCTCATCCGGCTTCCCAGCTCCCGTGCCTTCTCCGCTGCCTCACCCACACATTCCTCCCGGGTATCAGTGCCCACCGCAGGCTTCCCTGCACTTACTATGCCATGTCTTTACACTACTGTTTTCTGTAATTTATAAAACACATACTGCCCACGAGTTTGTATTTTTAATTCCTGTAAGAAGTTTTGGGATCCAATTTGTGTGAAAGTCAGACTGTACGGGCGCGACACTGAGGGTTGTGATCTGTTGCCGGTCACGAAAAAAGACAAAAAAAAAGGAAAAAACCACTCTAGACTGGGCAGATATGACAACTAAATGCAGTGTGGTACCTGTACTGAATCCTGGAAAAGAATGAGGAAGTTAATGGAAAAACTGGTGAAATCCAAATAAAGTCTAGACTTTAGTTGATAGTACTGTACCAATGTCAGTTTCTTAGTTTTGACAAATGTACCATAGCAATGTAAGATGTCAAAAAAGAGGAAAACTGAGTGAGGGGTGTATGAAAATTCTCTGCACAATTTACACCTCTCCTGTAAATCTAAAATTATTACAAAATTTAAAAAACTACAATAACAAAGAACCCACTCATCTAGATGATCTCTAATATCTTTTCCAAATAAGAATAACACATAACAGTGGCTAATATTTAATAAATGCTTATCACGTGTCAAGCTCTATTCTGAGGGCTTTGTATGTATTAACTCACTTAATCCTCACAACAATGAGATAAGTAATCTTATTCCCATTTTATGGATGAGGCAACAGAGGCCTAAAGAGAATGAGTAATTAGTTGAGGTATTAATGGCAAAGCCAGTATGCAAATCTAGTGTAGCTACAGAGTCCATGCTCTTAAGCATCACATGTTTAGAACAAAGCCTTCAAAATGTGTCTGGAATTTTCAAGTAGGCCTTTCTAATTAGGAATATCCAAAAGACTAATCACAAAGACTGAAAGGTGAGTACTATGTTCAACACAAAATAGAGGAAACAAAAGGATTCTAAAAGTGAATTACTAATCATAGAAATTTTCAAATCTCTACTGGAACAGAACCAAACCTTACTCCACACCTGAACGACACTCCTAGGTTTGTCTTCTCTGTGCCCTGCCCTCTCTAGCACTTCATTCGTGAAGAGTTGTACCCCCAGCCCATGTTATATCCTCTACTCTGCCACTTGCTGGGCTGCTGACATTTTCATCCCTGAAGTCCTAGTTCAAGTAGATGGTAAAATAAAACATATAGACTGCCTTGTCAAGGACTTCATAACAAGCTTAAGTTTTGCACATGACTAGTTTTCCTAGATACTCAAGAATCCACGCCAAGAGCCTAACAGTGCATTGCCCACTTCTAGAAAGCAAAAACCTCTCCTAGCCAATTTATAATGTGCCTCATGGGCTGTGGTTTTCTCCAAGTGTCAAATAAAAGGCACCTCAGCATGCTTCTCATCTCCACTATGAGCTCCTCAAGGGCAAGACTTGGTCTCACTCATTGAACAACAGTATTTATTAAATAAAGAAATGGTTCTGAAGAATAGTCTCTTGAAAGATTTGCAGCTGGCCAGGCCCACCACCCTCCAATGTGCCCCAACATTGTAGCCACTTGCCTTTAGAAGCTTCCAGAGCAGACACCATCCACAGGTATACAGACGGGAAAAAGAGATGGGGAGAGAAGGGGCTATCCAAATGGGAAATGGGAGAGGAAAAGGTACAGCAGTGAGAGGGTAAACAAAGAAGAGAAGCCTGGGGGGCAGAGAAGATGTGACTAAAAAGCAGCAGGCAATAGAAAGAAAATGAATCCAGAAAGAGTCAGGGTGCAGGAGAATGAGTTTACATGGAATGTCTACTACGTGTGGGCATGGGGCTATGCACATCACCCATTTCCTTGTATTGCCAGGCTCAAAAACATATGTCAGATCAAACCATCCAGGTTCGCTTCAGCTTATGTTGACTTAATAAATGTTAAAACTCAACATTCTCTCATTGGAAGGGCCCTTAGAGTACACTTAGCCTAATCCCAACATTTCATAGATGAATAAACTGAGGGGAAAACTCATGCCCAAAATGGAATCAGAAATGGAGCCCAGGTCTCCCTGCTCCTTTGCGTGTGCTCCTTTCCATACAAATATGGAAAATAAGGTGGGTACCACCAAGAGGCTCTGACAAAACATGCCTAAAGTCATGCCTCGCGTGATAGAATGGACCAAATTTATAGATTATCCTGCATCTCATCTAGCATGTTCCATCTGCTGGTTGCTACTGAAGATGAGAGAACTGGTAGCATTATGTTTGGAGTAGATGAAGTAGATGTTTTTTCAGGAGGAACATGAAAGGGCAGCTTGCCTTAGATGAAAATGAAGAGGCAGGTGACTCACCAGAATATGGGAAACTGGGGTGAAGGAAAGGAGGAGGAAGTGGTACGTGACAGGGTAAATGAAAACTAGACCTGCTAGAATAAAGCTGTCCACGAAGGAGCCGAGATTCACTCTTAGGAGAGAGTCACAAGGCAGAGGCTCTGCCCCAAACAAAGCATCAGAATGCCTTACAGAAATAAGTCACTGATTGATTTTGCAGATGGGCAGTCGCTCAGTTGGAACAAAACTCAAAGCAGAGAGTTCAAAAAATCCACTGCCTCTGACCTCTCCAGATTCAGGCTGTAACAAAAACGGGTCTAAGTTATATCAAACTAACATGACTCCCCCAAATCAGTCATGTTAGAATTTCAATTGTTCTGTTCCCAATGATTCTTTGGCAGCCCTCCAGGCCTCTCTGCTTCTCCTCCATGAGGAAAGCCTACCCTGATCCCATACCCTCCACTCCAGCCAAAAGTCGCCATGTCTGAAATCACCCATTTTATCTGCACACCTTTCAAGCAAAGTAAAATTCGGACTCTGTATCACAGTTACTAGGGTAAATGTCTGAGTACCCTCTGCAGCTGTGAGGCTGGTAGACAATATCCACAGCCCACTGCAGCTTTCCCCAATGCATACTGGATCATGAAGTCCAAGAAATGCTCTGGGAAAAAAAAAAAGGATGTGTGGTGGGGATGCAAGGGTTCTATGATCAAATAACTAGCAAACAAACCTCTTGGGAAGTCACAATGTGCAGCAGTTTACTAAAGACAGAAAATCCCATGGTAAAGATACCCATTTAGTTTTGTTTAATTTGCACTTCTCCAAACTTACTTGGCTACAGGACCCTTTTCTCATAGAACAGCCTTAACACTTTGGGAAATACTGCATTGGGGAATCACAGGTTCTAAGGGATCTTCGTGCTCCTCTAGCAGTACTTTGCAGCTATCACACTGAACTGTGTGTCCTCCTTAAGAGCAGGGGCTTTGTCTGAATCATCATGGTATCCCCAACACCCAGCAAAGTGCCCTGCACACTGCAGGCCAAGAGATGGGTGTCACATGAATGAACTAAACCCGGTCCTCTCATTTCTAAGATGAGAAAGTAAAACCAAAATGTCAACATGACCTCCTCTATATCTCCCTCAGTTTAAAAGAACACCTCACAGACAATGTACTCAATAATTCTTGGAAAATTGAATGGAATGGAATGAAAATGTTTCCTAGCTACACCCCAAGCCAAAAGTTCCCATAACTTGATGGACTCCTGCCTCTTCTCCTCCTCCTTCACCCAAGTTGGGTCTGAACCAGAAGAAAATGAAGATGACAAATGAGAAAAGGAAAACCATGGAAAAAACAAAGGCTCTTTAGGGTGGGAGGTAGGGGAAGTGGTGTTTGCAAACTGATGGGGATAAACAAGACCTGTCTGTATCTAATTTAGACTTAATAAGATAGTTTGCTGAATGTTAATTAAATACTCAGTGGTTGTTACCAACTGTGGTGATTAACTTAATTTTAAATTAAATAAGCCATAAATGCTTAACTGAAGTTCTATTCAATTTTACCCAGCAAGTGAGGAATATGAGGCTCTTAATTGACTTTAAACAAGATAGTTATGGCGAGTTAGTTGGATTTTTATTACCTGAAGATAAATGCCTTATTAAATCTAAATTGACTATTTTAGTTGATAGGAAAATATGTCATCTATTCTTCCCATTTACCAAAAACATGTCCAAAAAGGTTCACAATTGGCCCAAACTCCTTGGATTGGGTTTTTTTTTGTTGTTGTTTTCTGGTCCCATTTTAACATTAACTTTACTCATTCAAGAATGAATTTAAGCACCAGTGAGGTCTAGGAAGGGATTATATGAAGAACCAGGTGACCATATTTTTTAAACCAAAAATCAGGACTCTGCTTTCTCAGTGTAGATACAAGGATACTCAAAAAGTTCATGAAAAAATAGAATTAAAACATACCATGAATCTTTTCATGAACTTTTTGAAGTACCCTCATATAGTTTGGAGATGTTGTTTAACATCACAATACTGAAATTTCCATGATGTCTCCACAGTTTAAAAGGCTACTGATAGAAAACATTTGAAATCTTTACTGTTCAAATAAATGGTCAGCTCTGCTACTAAACACGTTGTATGATCCTCAACCACTTTTCTAGGCCTCAGTTACCACACTTGTTAAATAAGGTTGGATGGGAGATCACTAACTTCACTCATTTTTTTCTCTATAGAGTGTGAAGCCCTTAGAACAGTGCTTGGCACATAGTAGGTGCTCAATAAACACTGACTCAACAAATGAACAAATGCACAAAAACGTTTAGGCATCTCAAAACACCAAACCTTTTTAGCCCTTCTATATCAAGCTTTTCCAGACTATTGTTAAATATTGTCATTTGATAATTCACAAAAGGAGAAACACAAACGCTAGACCACTGTTTGGGAAACTTTTTCAGTAATTAGAGAAATGCCAATTAAAGCAATAATAAAACAGCATTTCTGTATTAATTTAGCAAAGAAAAATGCAAGTTAAGGGCTGGCCCATGGCTCACTTGCGAGAGTGTGGTGCTGATAACACCAAGGCCACAGGTTTGGATCCCTATATAGGGATGGCCGGTTAGCTCACTTGGGAGAGCGTGGAGCTGACAACACCAAGTCAAGGGTTAAGATCCCCTTACCGGTCATCTTTAAAAAAAAAAAAAATGCAAGTTATAAAATTAAATCCTGGTGAAGATACAGAGAAACAAGTAGATTGACACACTGCTAACAACTCTGCAAATTAGTAATCTTTAGTCAAGAAGCTGAATGACAACTGATATTAAAAAAGAGAGAAATATTTGGGACTTTTGTGCCTATAATTCTCCTTTGAAAGAATTTAAAACTTATTTAGTCAGTCAACAAACATTTATTTAAAGTCAACTATGAGTCATCCTCTATAGGGAAATAAAAGGGAAAAGGCTTCAGGTGCTTATCAGGAGGTAGGTTGACAGAGAACCCACCAAAAAGGAGAGAGAGAATATTTTTCAGGGTTATTACATGGCAGGCTTTGATGCCTTACTACATTGACCATAGAATTCCTTCCACAAACATGTGGTATGAAAGACATTATTACCCCCTTTTACAGATAAGGAATCAGAGGTTCAGAGAAGCTCAGTAACCAGCATAAGGTTATAGGGCTAGCAAGTAGCAGAGCCATGATTTGAATTGAAACCTTCTGACTCTCCAAACCATTCATGTAGTTTTTACTACATCCTTGACAGATAACCACATAATTCAAGATACAAAATGGTAACTATATTAGTCCCATTTCTGTTGCTGATAACAGAATACCTAAAACTGGGTAATTTATAAGAAAATGAAATTTATTTCTACAGTTTTGGAGGCTGGGAAATCCACAGCCAAGGGGGCACTGCTGGTGAGGGCTTCTTCTTGGTGGGAACTCTCTAGAGGGTCCAGTGGCAGCACAGGCAATCACATGGTGTGGATGGCAAGAGCTCTTCAAAGTGTTCACTTGCTCTCCTTATAAAGCCACGAGTGCCACTCCCATGACAATCCACTAAGCCATTAACGCATTACTCCACAATTGAATTAATATATTCACAAGGGCATAATCTCCACAATCCAATCACCTCTTAAAGGCCCCACCTTTCAACAGTGCCACACCATAGTCAGATTTTCCACCCTCTTAACATTGTTACAATGGGGATCAAGCTTCAGTGAGTTTTGGGGGGACCTTCAATCCACATCAATAATCATTGTAAGGAAAAGTCAAAGTGATAAAGAGGAGCTCAATTAGGGTTTTTTTTTTTACTACTAGAGATATTAAAACCCAAGTTGTCATTTATTACTTCATTTATATTATTCATTCATTCATATGTTCATTCTACAAACATTTATTAAATTCTTACCACATACGGTCCACTGAATGATGAGGATATGAATATGAACAAAAGTTAAGTCCTAACTTACAGATCTTTGCATACGCAGGCAACAGAAGGAATCTGGTATTGTGCTAACAGAAAACTAAAGTCCTGGTTCAATGTTCAACTAGCTTGGGCCATCGGCAAGTCATTTAACCTTTTCCAACCTCATGTTCCTGATCAGTCAAACTTGGACAATAATAAATAGTACCCTGCTGTTCTATCGGGGAGATTTACTTGTAATTTGCACGAAAACACATGGTTAACTATAAAGCCCCATAAAAATGGTGACTGGTAGAAAGTGCCATACAATATTGGTGCATTCCATTTTGATCAGGATCATGCAAACTGGCCTGGGCCACAAAGATCTCCTTGGTTGAGTGTGTTAATTTATTAGCACCAAAATGGTTGCTCCCTGGCTGCACTGCATGAACTACCTGCCGTTCTTAGGGCCCAGAAATCTATTTTTAACTCTCTCTGTCTTGCATCCAATTTGGCCAAAATGATCCTGAGGAGCCAAATGGATAGAGAACCCCCAGACAAGATCGTTGTATCTCTTCCCAAGGATGAAAAAAAAAAGAGAAATGTCAGGGTTGATAGGCCTCAAAGAACTAGATAAATCTTCACCAATGCCTGAAATTTCACTATAACATTCTAATCAACCACTGCTTGAATATCTCCAAGAATTAGAGATTCGGTAACTCCAGAAAGAGCCAGTCCCCTTCAGAAGGTTTCATTAGGGGTTTTATTAGGAATTAAGAATTAAGAGGAATCCTTAAAAGATAAAAGAAGATGGAGATCTTCTTTGACAGTTCTCTCAACAACCATGCATTCTGTCACCTTTCTAAGACACTGAGCAGAGGATGAGATCACCTCAGGGTTACATTGGGACCAGGATTGTGGACTCTGCCTGTGTCACCTTCTCAGGGCCTGGGTCTCCTCTTATGTAAAATGAGAAAACTGGGTGACTTCTATTTGACCTATGAATTGTCTCTCATATCCATTGCCTCAACCCTAACTCAGCTTTGCTTTATCTTTTGCCTGGGCTATTGGAGTACTTCTCACTATCTCTTGCACCCTACCCTTCAATCGATGCAACATACCATAACCAATTATTTTCCTAAAGCACAGACCCAGTCATCTCACTGTCCTACTTGATGCTCCTTTCAGAGTGCAATCTCAACTCCTTGGTGCAGCAACCAACGCCCTTATCTCTACCATGCAGTCTATGGCCACTCTCCCATGACTCCAGTTGTCCAAGGCACCATGCACTTTCTCACCTCCATTTCTCTGTCCATGTTATTTCCCATACTAAAATATCCTCTCCTCTCCTAGCCCACAAAACACATTCTCACTCATCCTTCCATGCCCAATCAAATGACAACTTCTCCATCTGTGAAGTTTCCCCAAGTCCCTAGAGTTAGTAACCATCCAAACACAGCCATCAAATATTTTTGCACATACTTACATATACTGTCTTGATTATCTGCTTGACCTCCTGGAGGCAGGGATAACACAGCACTCATGCTTCCATCCCCAAAACCCAGACTAGAGAATCACTCATTCATTCACAGGTGCACCTGATGCATGGTGTTAAATGAATGAATACACGAACTTGTCAAATTGATGGGCAAATGTATCTTTAGGGTCCTGTCCACTTGTCAATACTGGGATCTAATATTCTCCAAGTGAAGTTGCCAGGCTATAGCCAAGAAGAGAAATTTCTAGGGTAGAATTGACCAGCTACTGGAATGCTGACCTACTTTTTACCTCATTCGAAGAAAAGGTGCTGCTTACCTGCCTGGTCACTGCAGAGTTTGCCTTTCCCATGAGTCAGGGCACACCCCGCCCTCTGGGTGGCAACTCCTTCCTGCAGTTCCTGAAAATGATTAGTTTTCATACCAAACAAGACAAAAGCTCCAGGCGCCAGCAAAGTTGTTTCCTTCCTGGGAACTAAACAAAAACCATCTTCAGTTGGAAATTCATTAGAAGAATAAGTGCATGTGACTCCGGTGACCTCTTGTCACAGAATTTAGTACAGCCTTGAGCTTCCACAGTTACAGACAGAGATCATGATCAAGTTGGGCCACTGGATGGATATTAATGAATTTAAGAACCCAGCTAANCCTGCAGTTCCTGAAAATGATTAGTTTTCATACCAAACAAGACAAAAGCTCCAGGCGCCAGCCAAGTTGTTTCCTTCCTGGGAACTAAACAAAAACCATCTTCAGTTGGAAATTCATTAGAAGAATAAGTGCATGTGACTCCAGTGACCTCTTGTCACAGAATTTAGTACAGCCTTGAGCTTCCACAGTTACAGACAGAGATCATGATCAAGATGGGCCACTGGATGGATATTAATGAATTTAAGAACCCAGCTAAAGCATACACACTGACAGAGAATCTATCTTTTTTCTTAACCATTAATAACCAGAGCAATTTTGGCTGCCTCGTCACATCTTGGTCTAAGGCTTCCCATCCTTCAATGTCCAACCCAAAGCCCGGAACTTCCAAAACACTCAGCACATGCTCCAGCAGACTCACACAGTCCATCAGTCCTTCCTCATGGCACTTACATTCTAGATATATATTAACATGCTTTTATCAACCCTAATAAACACTAAGTGCTTACGATCCTCATAAATGTCCTTAAACTTTACTTTTATGAAAGTTCATTTAACTCACATTTCTTAAGCATTTAGCACCTCTTCTAACAAAAACTGGAGATGTTGTTGAGTCCTTACCTTGTGCCTGGGCTTATGCACATTACTTACCCCTCCTCACTTACCCTATACTTACCCATTAGTAAGGTGACGACATAATTTATTGTCCAAATCAGAACATCTCTGAGAGTGAAAGTGGACACTATCAATACTACTGAGACATAGGCACCACCTGGCTATCCTAGACAAACCACAGAGTATGGTCACTCGACCTGTGAAGCAGGTGCTGTTGCTACAGCCGTTTTTACAGAGAAGGAAATAGAGACTAATCTTAAGGACAGGAATCATTAACATAAAAAAAAGTTATCCTAAAAATGCCAAGGAACTCGCTACATATGCCCACAGCATCTTCTCCTAACAGGGGACGAGACCTCCACCTCCTGAAGTCCTCTGCCAAGTGGCAGCTGAGCTGCTGGTTGATGGCCTGAGTAACCAAGGAATGCTGACAGTGGCTATGGCAGGGAAAGTTCTCCTATTGGGGGTCATGGGAGGCCAACACATACTTCTTCAAGGTCAGTGACCCTGTCCTGAGCCTCATGCTTACCAGCCTCATCATGAAAGGTTCCCACACAAGTTTCTGAAGACCTGGCTCCACCCCTTGACACCAGCTTTCCCTTTGAACTACAGGGGACTTTCCTACCATGATGTGAGGCCACACACAGCAATTACTGCCATAGAAGTGAACCCTGCAGGGCTAAAAAATGCAAATGCAATCCAAATAAAACCTAAGAGAGAGTGGGACGTCTCAGTGGAAAAGGACTGTACACAGTCATCCACTGGTGACGAACCATCTCTCTGTACAGTCTGGAAATGCCTGTGAACATCTGTGGCACTCGGCCCACTGTCTGAAGCACACTGTTTTCAATAGTGGTGCCCTCATTAACACACGGTCTAAAAACAAGCAAATCAGAAAACCAAATATTGCCTGTGACCACTCCAGGGGAGGAGTTGTGTAGGTCTATATCCCATGATCTCCACCAGCAGAGTAAGGTGCCATCACTGTGTGCCAGAAACCATGCTGGGTACCTGGAGTTAGCCACATGTACACACGACATGGCCTCACGTACACGCTGCATT
>NW_007726194.1:711731-713033 GCF_000696425.1 Galeopterus variegatus | reverse complement strand
GAGATGTTTAAGAACTTGTTTAAGATCACAGGGCTCGTGGGTAGCTGAAACACTGGTCTTTGTATTCCCTACAACAAAAACCACTGGTGATGGTACTTCACCATGCTAAATGATAGCATGGTGAAGCCGACCCTCGGGGTCCGCAGCCTCAAACCTGATTCTTAGTCTTGACTCAGACATTAGTCCTAGTGAAATATTGATAACAGTTTCTTGCCTATGTATAAACTTGCTAAGGACATTCACATACTTATGCTCACTTGCAGAAGTTAAGGAGCAGGACAGGAGCTCTGGAGACAGAAGTCTGATTCTCACTCCGTCTCTTAAGGCCCTGTACCCCAGCAGGAAGGCTTCCTCACCCTGAACTCTTGCCCACTCTCTGTGAGACAAGACTGATCCCTTGCCAAATCCCTTGAATTGCAATTGGGAACTAAGTAATAAAAATGACTGTAAAAAGCATTCACCACATAAAAAGTTCTATGAAGGCTATGAAATACTAATGGGTTCTGTGAGATGGGTGGTGACGAGCAGGTCTAAGAGGGAAGGAAAAGACAGGAGGATCTACTTGTAATAGAAAACTGTCAGCCTAAAAACCTTTAGGCAAGCAAAAATTAGTAACTATAAAAGGAGAATGGTGGGGAGCAGGGGCAGGGAGCTTGCTGGTGCTGTCACAAGCAAGGAACCTCAGAGTTAGCAAGGAACCGATAGCCTGGTTCTTGCAAGCAAACAAGAGACAGGCATCAACAGCAGTAACATAAGTCAGTCCCCAAACCACACACACTCAAACTGAACAGCCTTTATCACATAGTCTTCAATGTCAAAGCACAAGGTTCAAGCCTGAGAAACAACGATCTCCAAGTTATATACCCTCCCAGAATCCTCCAAGGCAAAGCCCCTGGGGGTTGGGGTGGAGGATGGAGGGAGAAACGTATGTAGGACAGGAGACACTGAAAAGGAAAAATGTCTTGGAAAGGGCTGACCGGGGAGCATGGGTGTGACCCAACTCCAGCTCCACTGAGGAGGATGTGACTAAGCAAGTCTGTCCCTGTCTCAGGGCCTCAGTTTCCTCATGTGTACAATGAGGGATCAGAGCACTGTGACCACCAAGGCCCCAGCCCGTGCTTGTAAGGCAGGAACTGGCTGTCAGCTTGCTGCTTCCACTGACTACAAGCTTTGATGACCATAACATAGGTTTTTTCCAGCCAAGACTGATAAGCTGGAAAATAATTAGAAGGACAACAGTAGGAACTAAGTTACCTGATATTTATCCATTTTCCCCTTTCTATTCTGCTGACATGGTATAGA
>NW_007726194.1:704399-710947 GCF_000696425.1 Galeopterus variegatus | reverse complement strand
GGAACTAAGTTACCTGATATTTATCCATTTTCCCCTTTCTATTCTGCTGACATGGTATAGATTAGGTTCGGGGAGGACCACTAAAGATGGCACCACCCAGAGATACTCGAAATGGCAGTTCCCACCCTACGGGACATCTCCGTAAAATAAAAAGACAAAGGAACACATAACCACAACAGAGCACCATGCCATTGGTCCCCTCTGAAACCCTACTTTGCATACTAAGGTAACCAATAACCACAAACCTAAAAATCACCTAATTAACATAAGGCCTCAACAACTCCCATTGGATGTTTCATTTAACTCCTCATTAACATAAGCTATGGCTAATCAGAACAGCACAACTCACCATAAGAAGAAATATAAGCCCAACCTCCGGGGGGCGAGGGTAGGCTAGACCTCGTGCTTAGGCCTCCCCCATGCTGCCTGCACAGGGTCCCATGCTGCTGCCTGCACAAATAAAGCCTTCCACGCCTGATTTCTCATCTCGTGCCAGTCTGTGCTAGTCGCCGTCCTTTCCATATAGGCCAGTATCTTCTGCCCTGGAACACTTCAGCAGCCTCCTAAGCTGGGTCCCTGCCTCTGGTCTTGACCTGCTATCACTCTGTCACCAGAGCTCTCTGAAACACAGATCCAACGAAGCTCTCCTCAAAGAGTAATAAAAGACCCTGGTCCCCTCCCAACCCATGCCATCACCCTTAGCTCAGCCTACCAGACCTTTACATTATAACAACCCTCCCTAGCCGGCCCTGTGTCTCACAGTGATCTCCAAACACACCTTTATACTCTCCAAACACTCTTATGCCTCAGACCTATCCATACCGATCAAGGTCCCTCTGCCTGGAAAGCTCGCTGTCCACCCCGTCCACCACATGAACTCCTACTCACTCTTCAAAACCCAATACAAATGTTTTATTTTCCATAAGCATTCACCAATTCTTCCAGGTGGTTGGTCAGTACTTTCTTAGTGTTCCCATTAACACTTTGCTCATCACTTTATCAGGGCCTTAGTTTTATTTCAGTCCCTTTCCTATGCTAGAATGAAGATCCTTGAAGGCAGAGCCTGACTTAGTTTTCTTTGTAAGCCGGTATCCAGCATTTCCATCTGGCATATGGTAATCACTCAGAACACATGTACTGAACTTGATACAAGAGATTGAGTTGTATGTAATTACACATATATGTGAGGTAAAAGAGGCAAGGAGTCTGCAGATTGCTTCATGGCACTAGGTAGATATTGATCTTGATCTTAAAAAATCATAGGTTTACAACAGGTAGAGACAGAGTGGCTGGGAACTCGGGGAAGAGAAAACAGCATAAGCAAATACATGGGTTCAGAAACAGAAATGTTCAAGGACAATACAACCACCTGGCTGTGCGAGGGAAAAGTGAAAGAGCAGCTGCAGGTGCACTTACTCCTAGCATAGCTAATCTTGCATCCCTCACCTCTTCACTCTCAGTACCCCAATTTTTACCCTGTTGGTGAGACTGCCTGATGCCACCTGTGGCAGTTATAGCACAGGTGATCCTCAATCCAGTCCTGGGACTCTAGAGGCCCAAGGTTCTGGGACAGTAAAAACAGTCATCCTCCCCCATGAGTGCTATCCTGTGGTTGCAGTTAACTATGTCACTCCCTCTCTTCATCTAGCAAATATTCCCAGAGCACTCCCACGCACGAAGCACTCTTCTGAGCACTGGGAATATGGCCATTAACAAAGTAGACATCATTGCAATCCTCAAGAAGCTTAAAGTGGAGGGAAGCAGACAAGCAAATATGTAAGGTGAAGTGGTGATCTGTGCTTGTATCGTGTCAATAAATAGTGTTCATGTTTGTTCACTTAACAAACAGCTACTAAACATCTTCAGGGCACGAAAGATGAGAGGGATTCAAAGATGAGAAAGACAAGATGTTATTCGCTTGGCCAGGTGCAATTGCTAAGGTCTGTCTCCTCTCACCAGAGAATAAGCAGCTCTTTCATGCCTTTATCTGTGAGTTATCAAAATGCAAATGACCCACCTGAGGCATGTAGGGGATAGGAAGGACTGTGGTTGATCCCTTTGAGTCCTGAGCCAGAAAGCTTTCCTGGGGGAGGGATCAGCATGATCCAGGGAAAAAAAGGATCCAACAGGAGCAATTTGGTTAAACTCCAGAGAACACCTAGCATTGTCCCATGTGCCACAAGATCAAGGCAATGACTGAGACCCAGAGTCTCCATCACTTCCCCACCTTGTTACTTTACTGCCCGAACTGCCTCTCTACAAGGGTGCATCAAATCCTTACCACTGGGGTAGGGGCACTGTTGAGATTGGCGGATGATATGCTAGAGAGGCTCGGGCCTCTCCAGTTAGACTGGGAAGAAAAGACACCCAACAATAGAAGGAACAGTCGCATCTTCAGAGAGGACCTGGGATTGAGTAACCTGCTCGCCCATGTAAATCCTCAACTGTTATCTCATCAGGGCCCAATGAGTATGAGCTGAATTAAATTCCAGGAAAGAATGCTGAAAAAGGTCGATTCAAACTTTTTGTGCTTGTGGACACAGAAAAGAGTGGTGAAGAGGCTATAGATAAGGCAGAAATTTGAAACTAAGCTATGTCACTTAGTAGTTGTGTAATTTTATTTCACCGAACTCATTTTCCCATCTGCAAAATGAGACTAATAATCATAAAGCCTACTTTAATTACATATGCACATGGTAAGCACCCAAAAATGTCTCAAAATTATATTATCATTATTATTAAGAAAGAATAATAGGAAAATAAACATTTTCTAGCTTCAACTCTGTGGTGTACCTGCTTCCAAGCATTAATACCATTAACCCCCCAGCTGCCCACCCACCCACCAATCTCATTTCTGTGACCTACATTAGGAATGTACCGCATTTCCTCCAAGCCTCTGTCCTCTGTCCAAGGCAGCCTATGGCAGCCTATAGCCAACACCCACAACACACTTCCTTCCTCCCTTCCCCTCCCTCACATTTTCTCCGCCACACATGCACCTTCAAGCAATGGATTTCCACCCAGATACTAGCTTCCTTCACGCAGCAGCACCATTTTATCTCCCCCTTCCTCACCTCTCGAAAGTTTCTGCTAGCAAGTTTCTTCTAGTAAGGAGCAGCCTTCCAAAGCCATATTCCAGGAAACGTCCCCACCCACCACTGCACATACTCAGCTCTGACCTAATGACTGCCCGCCCTGGGTCAAAGTCTCAGGTTCACTGAGCCAATTACTAAGTGTTACTATGCCTCCTGCATTATGATCCAAATATCTAATCCCACAGAGATGGTTCCAGAGCCCTTGCCCAGCCTTGTTCTCCTGTGAATCTCTAGAGAACCACTTAATGGCTCCTATAGCCTACAAGATCAATTTTAATCTTACTTAGCAAAAACTAGAAGTCCTCCCCTTCCTCATTTCTCACAGCCCTCTTCATGCTGGCCATTCAAAACACGGCCTTCTTTCCTGTACCTGCACATGTCACACTACCTTTGCCCAATAGGTCATTCTCTCACCTGTTCTTCTTCCACTTGGGCAAGCTCCTAAAGATTCAGTTCAGACATCACTTCTTCTATGATGGCTTCCCTGAGGTTGACCCTCCTCAGTGCAGAGCAGCCAAAACATGCCCCTGTAATAGCACCTAATACATTGACACCCATCTGCCCCCCACCCCCATTCCACCACATACACACACACACACACACACAGCCCTGAATGCTCCTCAAGGACAGGGACCATGTCTTCCTCCTCTTTGTACTTCCAGGGCCTAGCCGGTTTCGGGTTCACAGTATGCAGGTTCCAGAACATGTGAGCTTCATGCTTCATTCTCCTTTCTGTGTAAAAATAGCTGTAAGCTCTCAGTCTCTGGTTTTACCATGTTACTTGCCATTTTCTATCTCCCTGTCCTTTTTCTATTTAATGCAGCAAATTCTCTGCGCTAAAGGTGTTTCCCAGTCCTCACAAATTATATTATGTCCTTGACCAAAACCCCATCATGATTCCAGTATCTTATGCCAAAGTTCTAAAATTAAATCCAATCCGACTTTTCCCCTATCCCAATTAACCCATGCTAGTTCCATAGCAGGGGAAGTCACGTTATCACTAAGAATCAAAAGTTCTGGATTGTAATTTTGAGCACATCTCTAATTAGCTGGATGGCCTTGAGTAAGGGTTAAAATGGAGATGGCAGTGTCACCAGGCCTAATTGTCAGGGGATCTTTGAGATTCAAATGTAATAATTGATGGGAAAATGTTTTATAAAGTGCAAAGCACTGTATATTCATAAAAGACATGATTAACAAATTTTATCAAATTTAAACCACTGACTATAAGATGTGCCATTATCAATGCAGAATGAAAAAAACTGCTCAGTTATGACACATCTGTTATTATAAGACAACTGGATTTCAGTAATATTAAAATGTGGAAAAGTATATTTTAAAATTGATTTAATACAACTTATTTGTCTCAATAAAATAAACTGCTATAAAATTTTCATATTTGCCAATGGCACATAATAGTTACTCAACAACTTAGGTCAAGTACATGAACACCCACTTATAATATTCTCATGCCAAATTATGGCCTCTCTCACTGGAATTGGACAGCAGGAAGCCTCCCAATGCCAATACCTCTCCTCTAAATCATGTCCCAGCCTGCTCAAAATGCTCAAACGATGACTTCAAGTCACATCCAAACTCCCTAGCGTGGCATTTTTAAGGCCCTTCATAATCAAGTCTCCTCTACCCCCACCACCACGACCTGGAACTATCTACCCCCCACACCAGAGGGATCACCTCTCCACCAGAATGTGTCACTCCAAGAAGGGTCCTACTCACTCCCAGGCATAGTGTTGAGCTCAGGTGCTCAGTTTCTCCTCTCTCTGCATATCCCCAAAGCCAACTCTAGGCCCATGCTGCTTACAGGAGCCTGACCCTGGGGGACTGCCTGACTCAAAGGCCCCAGACTTGTCCGTTGTACCCCTACCATTCAAACAGCTAATCCCACCTAGAGTTTACATCCTAGACTGTAAAGGCTTGGGTGTTGGCATTGAGGGCTGCCTTGAAAAAATTAAATGCAAGATACACCCTCTTTGTTCCCTTTAACTGCCCCCTGGTGCTGGCAGGAATCCTGCAAGGAGAGAACCCTCCTGGGTGCTCTGGCCCCCCACTGACCATTGTTTACTGTAGATTCTAGAGCTAGCATCCACCTTCATGGACCTCTATTTGCTTAGGGAAGTGGGTAAGGGACAGTGAGGATGGATGAGTTAGCTGCTTTCTAAAGACGCTTCCATCCACATTTTCCCTCCCTTCACTTAGAGGCTTTCTTAAAACGTACACGTGCAAGCACAGGTAAGCCATTAAGTCACTAACACCTTAGTAGAAAGTTTTTATTGGGGAGGCAAAAAAATTCAGAAAAGAGGGAAGAGATCGAATGAGAAATGGGATTGGAAACAAAGTTAAGAGGGTCTGGGTTTAGGAATAGTAACTCAGAGATGACCCTGAATTTTTGCGGATCGTTTTGTGTTGAGGACGGGAAAGTAGAGGATCCCTTCGAAAGAAGCCGGAGAGATTTTTCAGTCCCCCAGTACCCCAGGGTCCCACAGACACTGCCCTGCCCAAGTACCCAGGCATAATTCCATTGATTAGTTCATCTCATGTCACACCTTCCCCCCAAACCTCATGCCCCCAACACAGTAACATTTACAGTTTCATTTCCACTCCCCACACTTCACTTAGTCTTCTCTAGCCTACAGTTCCCTCACAGAGATGGCCTTCCTCCATGCTGCTGGCTGTCTTTGGAAAACTCCTCAACCTTTAAAATCCCTGATCAAGCGCAAACCCCTTCAAAGGACCATCTCTGGTCCCTCCGCAGGGTCCAGAAAATCAAACTCCTTTCCCTGAACCGCCTTCAAACTTTACCCATGCGTTTTCCCCCCGCACTAAGTACGTTCTACGTTGGGTGAGGTTTGGCTCCCGGTTCAGCTGAGCGCACGCTCCCTGAGGGCAGGTCTAGGTCTACACATCCTGCACAGCTACTGACACACAGTGGGTACTGTGTGCGAGAAATGATTCCAGAAGGGATATTAGGATCTGGCGCTATCTATCCTAATGACGGCTCGGCCTCTAGTGAATGACTTCCGGAGACAGGCTCCTTCTCTGTGGGCCTCAGTTGCCCCGACTGTAAAATGGGGGGACTTGGATGACTGGGTCTCTAGGCCCTTTCCACCGTGACAACTGTGATTCCGCGAAAGCTCTAAGCGGCTGGGCGTGGCCCCGCCCCCTGGGCACCCAGAAAGGCCCGGGCAGGGGGCGCGCAGAGTAGGACTCGGACCCCGCCCAGCCCCAGGGAGACGCTTCCCGAAAATCTCTGGCCCCTTCCCCCACGGCGTGCACCCCGTGATTGGGCCGCTGCAAGCACTTCCGCACCGCGGGCCCAGCGGCCGGGCAGGGCGCGCGCCCGGCGCTCTGCACCCCGCGCTCCTGCCACCCCGGAAGCGCTCGCGCTCGGGGAGGGCTGGGGGTTCCCGAGGCGCCCACGGGCGGAGGGGGGGG
>NW_007726194.1:644730-703399 GCF_000696425.1 Galeopterus variegatus | reverse complement strand
GAGGCGGAGGAGGAGGTGCCCGGGCACTCCCCCTCCCATTGTCCCCGGTCCCGGACAGGCCCGGCCCCGCGCCCCGCACCGGCCCGGTCGAGCGCGCCGCCCGCGCCCAGCGCCCCACTTCCCGGGCGGTGCAGCCAGCCCTTACCTTGCAGCGCCCGGCTCTCCCCCGCTCGCTAAAGCTACTTATCCCGGGAAAGCTCGTGCGGGGCCCGGGAGCGAACCCACAGACAAAAAGTGAAACTTCGGCAGGGCTGGAGCGGCTGCTGGTTGGTGCCTTTCCCCCTCCTTCCTCCCCACCGTCCCACCCCCTCCCCTCGGTCTCCCGTGCGGTGCCCTGAGCGCTGGAGGCTGACGTCAGGGGCCTGAATTCCTGACTTTGCCTGCACGCATTTGTCCATGTAAGGTATGGGAAGGCGTGTGCCCGCGGGGCCGCCGCGCTGCGCTAGCCTGGCGGGGGAGGGGGCGCCCGCAGTGGGCAGTGGCTTTGCCAGAAGGTGGGCGCACGGAGGGCACTGCATTTCCTGGGAGGAAGAGGAGGAGACGCGGGAATGCGGGGAGCTTGCAAGAGAGGAAGGGGAAGAGGGAGGTATGGAGGCTTTGACTGCACTGGAGGAAGAGGAAGGAGACGTAGGAGGAAGCAGCCGAGTCGAAGGGCTGCTGGAGAAATGGGGGAACCTGTGTCTACTATTAAGCCGCCAAATTGGTGCCTCGAGCCAGAGTGAAAGAGATCCTGCCCTGGAATCCCCTTCCAAGATGTTCCTCCTGAGCCCCGCCCTGGATTCCCAGCAAGACTCAAAACTTACAGGATGTCAGAGCTGGCTGGCAAAGACCAACTTCCAGCCTGTCCATTTCACACATGAGAAAACTGAAGCACTTTAAGGGAAATGACTCGTACAGCGTCATACACACGACAGATCCAGGAGCTGTTCCCCGGGCGCTCTGCCTCCCGGCTTCCTGCCTCCAGGCAGGGCCCTCACTCCCTCCTTCCCCCTGAGCCTTGAACCAGATTAGACGTCAGCAGGGAACGCGGACCACCCAGTGAAGTGATTTCTACCTTCCTTTGGCCCCAGAGCCGTTCCTGGAAGGTTCTGGTTGACAGTGAACCCTGAATAGCAATGACAATCAGTTGCTTCAGGGCAACTTCCTCTGTCCCGTGCTCAAATAACGTTTACTTCACAGCCCTGCCAGGAAGCCCAGAAAGCTTGCTCTGTACTTATAGCTTCAAAAAAATCTGTGACCTGGGTGAGCTGGTTTGAACAAAAACAAGCCTGTTCTTGGAAGGTTTGAGTCGGATTTTTTTCCTCTGACATTTCTAAGTGTGAGCATGAATGAGAGCTACCATTTACGTGTTAAGAGTTGTAAGGTGTGGCAGCGTTGCCCGGAAGGCACTCTAAGACTTGAGACTTGGTTTCCTTATATCTCTATCCTATTAATATCTGAAATAATCCCTCACCTCAGCACGATATAAAAGCACTTCCTTGCCAGTTTATTACACCTTCAGGTAAGTTGATAAGACAAATTATATTCCCCTTTTACATTTGATGCAAAAACTCAGGTAAAGTGACTTCTCCAACACACAATAACTGACTGAGCAAGCACCTGAACTCACCTCCCCGCCTCCAGGTCACCTGACTAATACCATGCTCTTTCCACCCAGCTACCTGGCCCTGACCTCCCAATAGGACCTAATTCCCATTCACCAATGTTGAAAGTACACCATGAGTAACCTGTTCATGAAAACTCCAAAATGTTCTTCTGCGATTGGATTTTGGTGGGATTCTCTTCACCAAGGATTGAGGAAATAAATGTAAAAAACACATATTATTGGACTTATCAGTTATTGAGCACCTTCTTTGTGCAGGGTCTTTCAATTCAGACATTTCTGAGCTCCAATTACTTAACCTCCCTGTTCCTCTCGCTTTCTCATCTACACATACGAAAATATGAATGTAGTAGCAGAGAGATAGGTCAACAGTACCCACCCATTCCACACAATAATGAAACATTTTTTTTCTTTGCAACTAACGTGGATTGAAATGAGAAATATGAACTCTTAAAGAGATGTTGTTCCAGGATTTTAAAAAGATCAGATCCTATTATGAAACAATTCACTCACTCTATCTGCAGTCAAATGCTCTACCCCTGAGCTATACCCCCTGGCCTTCACTCACTCTATCTTAAACATTTCAGCAAACCCTTGTTCTGAGTACTACCGTTTAGTATGAAAAAAAAAAAAAAAAAAGCCAGTATTACACAAAGTAAGAATGAATTCACCCAATCCTCATCAGATATAACGGGACTTGTCCAGCATTTTTTTTTTCCAGTAACCCACTTATAAAGAATAATAGGGTTCTAATGAGGATTAATAAGATTTAATAAGGTATAATTAGAGTAATTCATTTCCTACATCATACACATTATAAGAGTGCTGTGTTGGATACAGAAATGCTACTAATTATGTTGAAACTGTTGTATGGATGTGCTGGGAAAGATCATTGTGTTTCTTCTCCTGAAATATTTATGAATCGCTCAGGTGGGCATGGTTTTAGCGTGAGCATTATAGAAAGTTAATCACAAAAGATAAATTTGACTCAGGAGGTACTCACCAGGAGCACAAGTGGCAAAGTCGTAAATTAGATGCTTGGTAAGCCACACACAGTGTTGTGATCAGTGCTAACCCAAACCAAAATCTGTATTCTTATTTGCTGCTCTGGTATCTTTTGTACTCTCACTTTTCTCAACATCCTGTTAAAACTTTCTGTGTGCAGGAGATTGGGCCAGAAGGGAAGATTGTGTAAATCTGCAGACCCAGTGCTAGAGAAATACTGGTTTACCAGTTCAGAGACTAAAAGAAGCGCAGGATTTCAGGTGGCGTGGGGGCCAACAGCAGCATTCTCTTTGATCCAGTGATGGCACAAAAGACTTGTAGACAGGGGGGCTGTGGTCCCACCATTTGCTTGCATCCATTACAGTCCTGTACCCAAAGGCCTTTGTGTAGCTCCTGCCAGTCCTTTTTTTTTTTTTTTTTTTTTGGAGTGTTTATGATATACCAGGCAATATTCTGAGGATTCTTCATATGCAGCTTATTTAACCCTCACAGAGCCTTTCTGAGGTTGGCATTGTTATTTCTCTATTTTTTCCATGAGGAGACTAAAGCCTGGAGAGGTTAAGCAGCTTACTCTTACCTAGAGCTAGTACTTGGGTAAGCTGAGGTTCCACCCTGACCCAGTCAGCCTGGCACCTCTCTCGCCAACTACTGAGTGATCACCTGGTCTCAGTTTGACCACTCCGGTATGGGCAACTCACAATTTCCTGCAGCTGACCAAGAGGAAGGAAAAGCTATGAAGAAACTACTGGAAAAATAATGACAAGAGGGCCATGGAAGATGGAAGGTGAATACCAATCTGATGTTGCCCCTCCCCAGATTAAAACCCGTCAGGCCAAATTTCTTAGTATGGTTTGCAGATCTCGTCATGATTTGTCACCTATTTGTCCCTTCAGCCCCATTTCTGCCAGGCCTTCACACCCCACCTTCCAGCCAGCGGAAGTTCTAGTAGTTTCCCAAGCACATCTTACTTCTCCATGGGTATCTGCCTTTGCATGGGTTCTTCTTGCTCTTGGGAGCACGGTTCCTTCTCCACCAACCTGGCACCCCTTTACTCAACCTTTCAGACTCCTCTTAAGTATCACCTCCTCTGAGAAGCCCCCCCTTGTCTATTGCCACCTCTAGCCTACTCAGTGTCCCCACAGAGTGCTCCTGTCAATTCATGCTTACCCTTGCCTTGCCCTAAAATTGCTGTGCAACCTCTTGGCATGTCACTTCCTCTTTGGTATCAGTTCCTTTACTCATACCATTAGATTCTTGGATTTGATGTTCTCCAGTACTCTCCCAGCCTCTTCTTTTGATGCTACATCCTACCCACTGACCAAATTCATTTTCCCAAAGCGTGGTATGCCACATTATATGCCGAAACTTGCAAAGGTTTCATAATATCAACCAAATTAAGGTAAATCCTTTACTTGTCCCTTCCTCATTCCATGATCAGGTCCTAATGGACTTTTCCACCTATAGGCTGCACCTCCAACACCCACTTCTCCATCATCCCCCTTCCCCCCCCCCCCCCCCCCCCCCCCCCCCCCCCCCCCCACACTCACCTTCCTTCACTTCCTGCCTCTGGGTTTTTCTCAATTAGTTTCCTCCTCTTAAACCTGAAAGACTCTCCCAGGCCCATCTCCACGAATGCAGATTCTACCTCTCCTGCCAGCCCCTTCCCAAGGAATCTCCTCCCTGTTGCCATTCCTTCCAATCCCCCTCCATTGATATGGAAAATAATTTCTCTATCTTTTTTTTTGTTTTGTTTTTTTGTTTTTTTTGTCTTTTTCTGTGTCCGGCAACGGATCGCAACCCTCAGTGTTGCCCCCGTCCCGGACCGGGGACCGGCAACGGGATTGCAACCCTCGGCGTTGCCCCCGCGCCTCGCTCAGCCAGTGAGCGGGAACCGGTCTGTATGTGGGATCCGAACCCTTGGACGGGAGCGCCGCTGCGCTTCCCAAGCGGCGCACTTATCCAGTGCGCCACCGGGACGGCCCGTAATTTCTCTATCTTTTAAGGAAGGTGAACATTTGATTATCCCATTGCATTGTGATTTTTCATAAGCATGTTCAATCTCTTTCTCTCAAACATAAAATCCTTTACAGTAGTCTTCATGTCTCATTCATTTCTCTTCCCAAGCAGCCAAGGCAATACCCGGGGCACTTACAACCAAATGTTATCTAGTAAGTGAGGGAGTGAATCCTTCTTCTTGGCCAGAAAAGCAGCACAATTGATGCCTTCTCTCCCAGATTAAGGTATGTTATCTTAGACCGTGACTCTGGGCAGATGCCAGGAGGGGCAAGAGGAAGAAGGGAGAGGACTAAAATTTGTCATTTGTTACATTGTGTTTATATGCACTGTTCTAGGCCTTCTAACATTTAGCATACATGAATTGTATAAATTATCTGAGGATATAGTTCTGCTGTAAGAATAGACACGAAATTAAAGCAATGCTTATTTTGCAACTTTATATCAAACAAATTCTTTAAAAATACCTAAGGCCATCTTTTTCCTGGGAAGAATAAAGTTCAAGTGGCAGTTTTAATAAGTGGTGTATCCTGTTCTGTAGCTGAATATAGTTCTCCTCCCAAGACTATAGTACCAGTGTGTGATGCAAACAAGGCCCCTGGGTGACAGTGACTCTGGCTACATCAGCCTTTTGAAAAGAGATGAAAACTTGATGTGGTAAACAGTAGCAGTAGGCTTGTAGCAAATACAGCATTGAAGATAATACAGCAGTTTATGAAAGGTTTGTTTACTCTGTTCTCCACACCTCGTTACACAATGGGAAAAAATGATCTCAATGTAAAAAAAGAATACATTATTACACTTCCCAAATGAGTCTTTTCTCCCCTTCCCCTCACCCCCCAAGGGAAAAAAATGGTATCACAACCTACTTTCTTCAGAGGCATAGAGGTGAGTGGCTATAGAGTTATCACTTTTTGTATTTTGCCAGATCGCAGGATCAGATTATCTAAATGTATTTTGGTTTATCCCAACTCAGCCTCCTGCACCAGTCTGCTGGCTTTTGACCCAGGCAAGCCCAGGATCTAGGAGAGCTATGACCATGCCTGGAAGCCTATGAATCTTCAGAAGTCAGGCAGTGCAATCTAACAGTGGGAGCCAGTCGGTGGCAGTGGAGATGCTGGTAGGCAGAGCTTTAATCCCTCTTGGGTTCACTATCAATGAAAAGTTTCAAAGAAGCTCAAACACAGAAGCAGACAGTTTCTGCCACCTTTTTTTTTTTTTTCCACTCTAACAACATGTATCTGCTATGCACCTACTAGCCTTTTTAACCCTGGGAATACAGTATCGAGAAGAATAGACTCAGTTCCTACCCTACACAGGAACACAAAGATAATACATAATACCAACTCCAGGGGGAAGGGTCTGTAGAGACAACTTGACTGAGACCTCCCACTGGCTTACCAGATGGACTGGATCCACTGCATCAGCTGCGATCCTCCTTTAATGTTGATGGAGCAGGCAGCCATGGCCCTGGAGACGCACCCCAGGACCTACTGGGAGAACACAAACATGGGGTGCATATTTCTGTCTTCACACAGCAGCAGAAGGAGGTAAAGAATGATATCCAAGGGTTTGATGTCTGTGGCCAAGGCTTCACTTGGTGGCCTCAGTGGCTCCTTTAGGAAGTTGCATAAGACTGTTGCTGCTGAAGAACATCTGCTAATTTGTGGTGATCTGGGTACCTGGGAATAGGCTTTAGGATGCACCTTGCCTCATTTATGGCTGCAGTCCAGTCTCACCCACTCCTTGGGCATCACGGCAGACAGAAGGTCAGTTTTAGATGAATGGAAAGAATTCCACAATATATGTATCTGTTTCTATATATCTATGTATAGCTTCTTTCCCTTTTCTCTCTCCATATATACACATGAATATATATATTCTATATATATATATCTCCTATATATACATATAGGAGGGTATTTAAAAAAGCTCATGGGAAAATAGAATTGACAGATAATATGAATATTTCCAGGAACTTTTTGAAGTACCCTTGTATATACAGTTTACTTGAGGTATAATTTATATACTATAAAATTCTTTCATCTTAAGCATACAAGTGTCTTTTAGTAAACTTAGTAAATTTATGGAATTATATAACCATCACTGCATTTTAATGCAAGAGCAGTTCCATCAAAGAAATCTTGCCCCCATTTATAGTCATTCTGCATTCCCACCTGCAGACCAAGAACAACTACTAATCTACTCTCTGTCTCTATAAATTTGCCTGTTTTGAACATTTCATATAAATGGATCATATAATGTGTGAACTTTTGCATCCAGTTTCTTTCACTTAGCTTAATGTTTTCAAGGTTCATCAATGTTTAACATAATATACTAATACTTTTTTTCCTTTTTATGGCCAAATAATATTCCATTGTATGGATATACCACATTCTGTTTACCCATTCATCAGTTGATGAACATTTGGATTATTTCTACTTTAGGGCTATCATGAATGATGCTGCTATGAACATTCGTGTACAAGTTTCTTTGTGGACATATATTTTCATTTCTCTTGGTTATGTAATATTTTTAAGTGAGGGGGAGAGTACAGATGTATAAAAAAGGATTTGAAAGGGTGTGCTCTAAGGTTTTAAAAGTAGTTGTCTCCAAGTAGGATTATTTCTTCTCTTTGCTTAGCTACATTTTCTAATTTACATGTTTATTGTACATACATGTTTATTATAAATAATGAACGTAAATAATAAAGCTTTTTTAAGACAAAAAACAAGCAAATATTTGGGATGATACAGTACCTCCTTTTACACTTGAATCTTCTCAGCAATCATGCCAGATGGCTTGTGATGGGATATTATTTTGAAATATTTAATGAGATCTTTACCTATATTCCTAACCTGGGCTCTTCATTCACCCGGTTAACTGAGACAGTCTGTATTAGTGCATTCCTAGAGAAGGATTGAGGTAAACCTCAAATTGAATGAGACTAGGTTTCTTCTACTTTGCAAAATCAATTTAATTTTAATTGCAAGCTCCCAATTACAATTTTCAAATTTTTATTTCTTGCTTTTGAGTTTGAAAACTAAAATTAGTATCCTTAAAAGTTATCTAGCCTTTATCTGAGAATCACCAAATTCATCATGGTCCAAAATTGAAGTCACCTCATCCTGCCTTCTCCACACCTCCCTGTTTCCATTCATGGTACACCAACCTCCACAGTCATAACCTGGGGTCGTTCTTGACTTCTCTCTCTCCAGTTGTCAAGTCTGACTGATTCTGCCCTAAAAACTTCTCTCTCATATATCTTTGAGGTTATGTTCTCATTATAGTGAAGTCCCATTCTTTATGCATTTAACATTTATGAGTTCAATGTGCTAACAGAGAGAGGAAAGAGGTAACAATTTAAATGTCACCAGTGATCCTCTCCACCAAGTTTCTTCTGAGTAGAGATGCAAGACCTAAAACTACTGGCCCACAGTGATGCTCACAATCCTTACCTGCCTTTCATAGTGTGCTCTCTCATCTCACTGATTCTGTTGTTCAAAGATACCCTTATTTTATTCAGCATGGCCCCCATCAGAAGCCAGCTACTTCATCTAGTGCTCAACCAATAAACAGTGATTGGTCCCAAAGGTGGAGGAGGAAGTGGTTATGTTGGATTCCAAAATAACACCATCCTAAGTATTTTTCAAGGAAAATTTCAAGCAAAAATTCCCACTACATGCTTTCATTTTGTCAGTATCAGTATGTTAGATGGGACTCTACTATATTTTCACCAAGAAAATTCAAATGTGGTTTGAGTATACATATTAACACAATGCTAAAATAAACAAGCTTGAATAAAAATAGATATGTGTAGAGAACAGTAGGGCAGTAATTCATCTTTGCATCCCTAAAATAATTTATAAACCAAAAGGACTGGTATTTTTCATCTTCTGTTTGAACCTTACAAAGTCCTAGTCAAGCACACAATATTACTTCACTTGTTAGGGTGATTCATGGAGCACCTTACTAACTTAGTATCTCACCTTTCATTCCTGATCCCCTCTAGTTCCATATCACCCAGGTGGCTGCAGCTTGTAACTTAAGGCACTGAGAAGGCTCTCGCTACAAGGTCTAGCTTCCTTTCAGCAGATTAGTTTATTAGAAGCTTTTTATTTGCCTGTGACACAAGGCATAATAGG
Organism: Galeopterus variegatus; assembly: GCF_000696425.1. Taxonomy (NCBI): domain Eukaryota; kingdom Metazoa; phylum Chordata; class Mammalia; order Dermoptera; family Cynocephalidae; genus Galeopterus; species Galeopterus variegatus. The sequence goes on along the minus strand of NW_007726194.1, from coordinate 694,633 downwards.
CTGAGATAAAACCAGAATCCTTCAGCATTTCCTGAACAGAAATATAAGCAGCTTAAATGGTTTGGGTGGCATTTGTAAATTCCAAGTAGGACTAGTCACATTTCTTTAGGTTTCCCATGGAGGTGTAGTTGAAATGAATCACACAACCACATGGCTGAGGCTTAGGCTAGGCTAAGGCTAGGAGGCAGGAGACGGGTTCTAGCCCCAACTCTGCTGACAAAAGTGTGATCCTAGACAAGTCATTTCCTCTCCCTGAGCCTCAGTCATTCTTTCATTTATTCATTCATTTATTTATCTATTGGATGGTGATCCTAATCTCTGTCTCATCTTCCTTTGTATCTTTATGACATGGATCTAGATAAAATAATAAATGGAAAAGTATATTGCAAACTATAAAAACTATGCAAATGTGTGGAGCGATTCGTATTGGAATTCTTGATTCCTAAGACTGTTTTTTCTATCCCCCCTCAATCTTTTCACTACTGCTCTCAAAGTTAGCCTCCACGGTTCTCTCATAGTCTATATGGCTCTTGATTTGTCAGCTCATTGGTGAGAATGAATCCAATAAACCACAAATAGACCCAAATTCAATATACATTGAGCCTTGATTTCCCCAAGTAAAGTGTGGATAACTTTCCAAGTGAAGCATGGATAACTTTTCCAGCACCAAGCTCTTAAATTGAGGGTTTCTGAACTGAGGTCTAAATGCTCTGAGTGCTTTTCTTTAAGGAAGAAAACTGGTTGCTACATTGGGTTGATGGCTGAATCTCCAATTAAATTCTTTAAAGCACATAGCTTTGACATTTTATTCCTACTTCTGATTACATTTAAAGAATTATGCTTGATCACTATGGCAGATGTAAGAGAAACAGATTTGATTTTGTTTCCTTCTACTTTATGATGACTAATTATTACAGTTCAAAAAATTATCTAAATTGCAATATCTTCTATTGCATGTGTACCACTTAATCAAATGGCAAGCAGCATTCATTGGGGTGAAGAGATAAAGAAAATTAAGAATCCTGAGCAGTTTATCTGTTCCTGTCACTAATTCATTACTTAATGTTTGACTCTAAAATGATAATCTTTTATATTCAGTTTGTCCTTCTCGAGAATGGGTATAATGCTAGAAACTCTCCGTGATCCAGCACCTTCAGTCTTAAAGTCTGAAAAACAACTGTTAATCATCTGATAATGGTGTGTTGCTAGCTAAACAGGGTGACCATCCATCCAGGTTGTTCTGGACAATTCTAATTTATGCCTATTATCTCAGACTACTTACCAATAGCATTGCTTTTCACTCTCAAAAGTGGCCCAATTCAGATGACTGAATTTTTGGTTACCTTATACCACAGGACATCTTCAAGTAAACCTTTCTTGAGTACCTATTCATGCAGAAGCTCCTAAACAGGATACTTGAAGCAGCCATGGATTCTACTCTAAAAGAAAAGTCTACTAAACTATATATAAATACTTTACACAATATATAAAGTTATTGTATTTTAAAGTGCTATGGGTGGTCAGAATAGGGAAGAATTACTCGTAATTATTATTTTATTCTTCAGAAATACTTTTTTTTTTTTTTTTTTGTCTTTTGTCTTTTTTCCGTGTCCGGCAACGGATCGCAACCCTCAGTGTTGCCCCCGTACCGGACCGGGGACTGGCAACGGGACCGCAACCCTCGGCGTCGCTCCCGCGCCTCGCTCAGCCAGTGAGTGGGAACCAGTCCGCATGTGGGATCCGAACCCTCGGGCGGGAGCGCCGCCGCGCTTCCCAAGCGGCGCACTATCCAGTGCGCCACCGGGCCGGCACTTCACAAATACTTTTAAGTATCTATATAAAGCAGGCACTTGACTACTGTAGGTACAACAGGGAATAAGACATGGCCAAGGGGTTTGGTACAGGCTAGCTGGTATTATAAACAAATATATATCGAAATACTATAGAGAGTGATCTATGTTAATATAAGGATGAGTCAGAGTGTTATGAAGTCCATAGGAGCTGCACGCAGACCTTAAGGAGTGGGAAAGCAGAGATTTGCTGAAAGAAACAACAGCTGAAATGAGGCCTGAAAGAAGAATAAGTGTTAGATGAAAAAATGTAGGGCAATGAGGAGTGCTCCAGGCAGAGGATACAGTACACACAAAGACAGAATTGTGAGATCATGGTAGGATAAGGAAATTAAAAATAGTTCATTGTGACTTGAGCATAGTATGTGGAAAGACTAAGAAAAAACGAGCTATGCAGGAGGAAGCAACAGAATTGGCAGAATTTGGATTAAGTTAGGAAGAAGGAGATTATTCAGCAAAAAGAGCAGAGAAAAGCATCAGGGTGTGATAGCAGGCAATCTGTCCTGGATATTGACTTTACCTAACGTCCAGAAAGGATTCTTGAGCAACGCATGGGCTGCCCAGAGCTATGCTCAGGATGGTTGTTCTAAGCAGTTAGACTGTCACTTTGTGAGTTCAGTCCCTGCCTCTGGTCCCTCCTAGCCTGTCTCATCACCTGTGGGTCAACCTGCACATGTATACATTATGGAACTTTTAGAAATTCACTGAATCTGATCCTCTGACTTGATAGGTGAAGAAACTCTGGCCCTCTGGGCAAGTTCTGCACCTGAGAGAGTACTGAGCAGCTATCCCTTTCCCCATTAGACCTTTATTTCTACTTTCACAGAGCTAGAAAATCCCAACCAACAGATCTGTATAGGATGAAAGTCCGAAGATACCAAGAATTGGACCAGAACTAGAGTATGGCATCCTGTTCTCCTCTGAGAATGGGCTTAACCAGGCCCCAAGTGGATAGAGGTGAGTCAAAGGTCTACCGTATCAGTAGCAGATGATCACTCATTTGAGGAAAGGTAATCAGAAAATAAGAAGACCACTGTGGAATCTACTTAAAAGACATTGATTGCATCAGCCAGGGTTCTCCGTTGTAAGAAGTAAATTGGAGTCTGGCAACATAAGCAGGAAATATATTTGTTTAAAAGATATTGAGTAGATCCTGTAGTCTACTTTGAGACTGAAGAAGAGATTCAGGGATTATATACCAGGAATGAAGCTATTTAACTGGTCCAGTGGTGACACTCCTAATGCAACTGCTGGCTGTGGACATTTCTTGAGCCACCACCACCCCCAGCACTGGGTGATGCCTCTGAAAGTGCCACCATGCTGCCTCAGGGAACTGGAGATGGCCAGTCTGCTCTGCTCCCTTGAACCACTTGTCTAAGTCAATGCCTGGAGCAGATATGTCTGAATGGCAGTGCCTATTCCATGAGCCCTGACTGCAAGCAAGAACAAAAAAATTGAATTTCTGGCATTTCCAGTTTCTATATGGAAGGCAAGCTTTGCATCATAAAATGAGAGATTCTCCAAACAGAGGAAGGCGGGCAGCGGTGGGGGGAGGTGAGAGGAAGGGAGATTCACATGCTAAGACAAAAAAAAAAAAAAAATGACAAATGTCCATTACATTACAGAACAAGAGAAAAGAGAATATTATCCTGAAGATAAAAAGAGAGAGCAACCTTCTAGAAATAATTTTCTGGAGGAACCAGAAGAAAATGATAAAGAAGTTTTTGACATTCTCTAAAAGCTTAAAGGCATTACCTTTTTGAAACAAGAACATAAATAATAAAGAGAAAGTTCAACATGAAAAGACAACAGAATAACTAAAATGGGGAATGAATAAAATGGAAAAGTATTTTAGGAAATTAAAAGTGCAATAGCAGAATTAACATCCATGCTTTGGGGCAAGAACCAAAGGCAGAAATGACCTGGAAAAATCTCGTCTACAGTATATGGAGAAACTGGAGAGTCTCTTCTAGATTGTAGGGGAAAACCTGTAGAGATTAAATAAAAAGAGAGAATGGTCTATTAAGACAAGAGTCTGAGATCCAACCTGAGAATTACTTAAGGCACTTAAGAAGAAAGCAAGATAATTGCAAAAACAATGGTTGAGGGCATAATTAGAGAAACTTTCTTGAGCTGCAGAGTTTACCTAAGTATGCAAGCTAAATGTCCACCACATTTAAGGCAAAAGCAAAGACTAGCAATTCACACTTAGACACATCAGGGTGAAATGTTTGAAGCATAGGAATAAAACAGAACAACAACAACAAATCCCTAAAGCATCCAGGTGGAAAAACAGTTTACCTAGAAAAGAATAAAAATTGCATTGGCCTCAGCTTTTTCAGCAATGATAAAGTGCCAAAAGTAAATAAAGCATTATCTATATAGATTTGTGGGAGAAAGGTTGTGAACAAGTTGATTTGTTTTACTTGTATGAAAGCAACGAAAAGACAGATTAGGTATAAAAAAGAAAGTACTATAAAACCTCACTTCTCAAAGTGTGGTCTGTGCACCAGCAACACCAGCATCACCTAGGAGCTTGTTAGAAATACAGAATTTCCAGCCCACCCTAGACCTACTGAATCAGAAGTTGCATTGTAACCAGATTCCCTGGTAATTCCTATGCACATTAAAGCCCGAGAAACACTAATATAAGACACACTCTATGGACCAAGAATGGAACCAAAATTAACAACTCAGGAATGGGGCAGTGATGGTATATATGACTGGCAAACTGCTCTGTGATCTATTCAACAGAGAGCCCCATCTTGTCAAGAGGTCTTTAAAGAACATGTTCACCGATCAAGCTCACCCACCATTGAAGGAATCTATGCCTCTGCAAGAACAGGAGGAGACTGGAGCCATCTCACAGCAGCATCTGGAAAAAAGCTTCCCCTTCATCTCTTTCATTGCCTTTTTACCTCTTATGAGACTAATCCTGTAATTGGACATAAATTTCTCTTAAAGGACTATCTCTCATGTAAGGTTTAATTAACATAAGTTTGAGAAACCCAGTTAAATATAATTAAAACAATGTTTTTTTTTAAATCAACATACCTATGTCTATGAAAAATACTGGAAAGAAATAGAGCAAATTATTAAGTAATAAAAATTATTTATTTTGAAATTTCTGAATTTTTCAAATTCTCTTGAATGAACTGATTATTAAACATTGTAAAGATAAACTTCTGTTTTTAAAATGTCTTTTGTCATGTTGAGAATACCTAAGCAAGAAAGCAAGTCATAACCTGCATGCAATATTTTTCCTGAGCCTTCCTTTCCAGCGTTATTTCTCACTGTTCACCTTCCTGCACTTTTTTGTTCTTATGAAGCTACCTCGTGTTTTCCCACCTCCATGTCTTTGCTTTCTAGGAAATCCACCTCTCCTGGCTGTGGGCACAAATCCTATAGTCCTTCAAAGCCAGCTCAGGTAACACTTTCTGCATGAAGACTTCCCTGATAGCTAGAACCATTGCTATTCTAACCCTCCTTCAATTCCCTATATGTCTCGTTAGGTCTTTAACACTTTATATCTCATATTATATTGGTAGTAGTGGTAGTAACCTTAGCAGTAGTAGGAGCAGTAATACTCGGATGCCTTTGCTGTACTGTGAGCTCTTCAAGGCCTTTGGTGTTCTGAAAATACCTTGATTATAGTAAGCGTCAACAGATTAAGTGAATGATAAATAATTCATCCCTAAGGTTTGAGACAAGTCCAAAAGAGAGTGGAAACATTGTACCATTTCTTTTTTCTTTTACACACTGTGTAGCATTGCTTGCATTTGATTAATATAAAAAGCAAGTTTAAGTGCCAGTAGCTTTGTAGGCTTGACAAATAGATATTTCAAGAAAATACTTCAGTATTTCTTTAAAAAGCCAAACAAATAAAAAACTACCAAAAGAATATATTTCTCTTTATTTAGACCAGCTTACAATCCTGCCTCAGGCAACTTGCTGTCTGAGCTCCAGAGGAACTAAAATTAGAAGAAATGAGTTTGGATTAAAAGTTCTCTAAGGCCCCGTCCAATCTAGCTTTCTATAATCCTAAAATGATGATGATAAAGCCAAGTTTGGCTTTCAGGGACTTTAGTTGTTGTGTTTAAAATATTATAATGTCAACGTACCATAAGTATTAACAATGCTTAGTTATTTACAGAGTGCTCAATCTGATTCTTTCATGGTTCTCATATCATCCAGTCTCCTATAGTGTTATTTTTTCTTTCTAGAATGACTTAATGCCAAAGGCTTCCTGTCTGATCTGTTTGCCTTCTCAAATGGAGGCACGCCTTCTGCAACCACAGCTGTCCCCAGTTAACCTTTCTCCTGGCCACCAGTGCACGGGCCCACATGACTCAGCAAGCCCAGCTCTGAAGGAGCCCATTGTCATCACAAATGATCAATAATTAAATTTTCTTACACACTAGTTCTAAATTAGGCAAGTACCACTTTCTTCACAAAGTATATTTCCAGCTCTATTTAAGGTGACCAACTTTTAATACATTCCGTGGAAATTTATTGATAATCTATTAGGTACATACTCAAAGTTATACCTTGTAAACTGTGAATGATACATAACATATAATCTACCATAACACCGACGACTAACATTTGTTTCCGATTGTACAGTTCATGCATGATTTCCGTGTATATGTGGAATGCATATCAGTGATTGTTGAGTTGACTTTTAAATGTGTTATACTTAAGAAATATCAAAAGAGTCCTCCTCCTGACACTTTATTGTGGTCAACACAGCCCAGAGTCCAGTAATCAACACTGCCACGTAGATATAGGTAGAGACATTCTATTTTGTCCATTCAATCACAGGTAATCACTCTGTATATTCACATATTGTCTCAACTGCCCAAGTACAAGTGAAATGTTTCTCCATGAAGCCCTTCTAGATCCTCACCTCTCTAGCCAGAAATATCTTTTCCCCTCTAACTGCCCATAGCACTGTTCTAAAACTCATCTATTTTCATCTTTATTATGTTTTAAAATATTTTATTACATTTTTTCTTCTTGTTTAAGGTTTATATCCTCTACTCTTCCATGAACATCTACCTTAGACCAATTGAATCAGAATCTAAGGGGCATCTGTAATTATAAAAAGCTTCCTGATTCATATGTGAAGCCACGGACACCTGAGCTAAGGGCAAGAACCACATGCATAAGTCACAGGTCTCTTGAGAGACCGTGGAATATAGTGGTTAAGAGTCCAGGCCCTGGCATGCCTGACTGCCTGGGTTCACATTCCAGCTCTATCAAGTTTACTTAACCACTGTGAATATAATGTGTGAAAGGGATATAATAGTACCTGTCTCAAGCATAGACTTATTGTGAACTTAAAAGAGTCAATATGTATAAGCACTAGGAGTGCCTGGCTGTTAGTATGTGCTATGTGTCAGCTGTTATTGTCCCCTGCGGAGGACTGCACCCAAGAGCTGCTTGACCGAATATATGAAACCATATACTGATAATCCTGTTCATATGAAGCACAACCACATGCATATACTTGTATCACAAATTGCTTAGAGGATTTAGAGGAACTAATTAATTTAGATCAATAAGTCAGAGCCTTCTATGGTCTTTGCAAAGCATTTATACTAGTACATGCATTATCTCATTTTTATGTTTTTATAAAAACTGGCCACTTTCTTTCCTCTGTGGCACACTTCATTCAGGAACCATGTAATTGTCAAACAGCAAACCCAGTGCATCTCTAAAGATTTCATTAGCCCGACCACATCATGGCATGGGTTGGGAGGGCCCCAGCAGCAGAACTTTCATGGGTCATTACCATGCATGTTTTTGGTAAAAGAACTAGAATCCTAAAAGTCTCAGAGAAGTCAGCCTAAGTGAGTGCACAGATTAGGTATTAGAAAGCTATAGGCAGGAGATTAGGCTTTACACTAGCAAAAATGAATGAAGGACTTAGATTTATTTTCACTTTTTCTACAACTTATATATATTTTGATTACCAAACTGCATTTTTCAAATGCTATACCTTGTTTAATATCAGGGAGTAAGAAGATCAAATGTAATATCTTTAAGCAAAAACTGGCATTGGTTAGGGCGGTAGTGTGTTTGCAGTAATGGCCTCAATAATCTTACCCACCCCTCTATGCATACTCCATTGCAATGTGATTTTTCTGTTCCTCCCATAAAGAGTTAAAATTTACTTATCTACCCTTTGAATCTGGGCTACCCTTGTGACTGCCTTCATCAATAGAAGAATAAGGCAGAAGTGACATTTTGCAGCTTCTGAGCCTAGGCCTCCATTAGCTTTGCAGCTTCTGCTTTTAATTGACCCCTCTTGCTGTTGTTATGACTCAACTGCCATGTGGAAAATCCTGAGCTAACTTGCTAGATGCTGAAGACACATGGCCAATGACAGGCAGCACCAATCAGCTCTAAGCTGACCTGCAATTGACTATAGCTGCATGAGTGCACCTGGGCAAGTTCATCAGAATGACTGCCCAGCTGAGCCCAGCCCAAGTTATTGACCATGAGTATTGTGAAATAATAAGTGACTACTTTAGGCGACTGAGTTTTGAACTCATTTTTTACATAGCAAAGGCTAACTGATACATATAGCATAGGCCATTGAAAGAAAAATCTACCCTGCAGTTCAGTGAAAATATTTGGGCTGTTAACAAGCCTCATGACCTGTTAACCAATTTCAGACCAAAAAAGGTCTGAAATGAAAGTGACCATTATGGAACATGCTCACCACAAAGAAAAAATGTGTAATGGGTGGTTCCAAGAGATAGACATTTTACTGCAGAGATGCTGGCTTTTTGTGGGGATAAGGTAAGCACATAATCAGGATTTGTTTTGAGTCTGCTTCTCAAAGTGATTTATAATAATCTTTACATTTAGAGTCCAGTTTATAGTTTACCACATACCTTCAACTACAATATTTCTTATGGTTTGGAATAAAAAATTGTTAGAGCTGACCCATGTCATAAATTCAAGGGTTTTCAAACTTAGCACCACAGAATTAGAAACGACCTGGGGACTGTCACCCCAATCTCTTCCATGTTATCTATTTTTAAATATTGAAGACCCAATTAAGATTTCATTTGAAGAAAACATTCAGAGGTTACAAATGTATGAAATTACACTTATATAGCTCAAACTGTTCATTCACAGAAACTAAATTAATGATCACCCGCACCCCCATCTCACCCCACCCATACACAAATTCACGTTCCCAGACTTCTTTACCATGGGTGCTATAGCTCCACTGTAATCTCCACTTTACACATATGAGGAGCCTGGGCTTAGATACTTGCTGAGATCCCTCAGACTGGGCAAAGCTGTAATATAAGCCTACTGATTCCAAACCCAGATCTTTCAGCCTTGCCAACGCTGTTTGAGAACTTGTAACTATGTTGAGTTAAAATCTCAACTACAAGTAAATTATATGCTATTATAATTTACTTATTATTTTATATATATATATATATATATATAATTGTTTATTTGTTGTAGTTAGTCACTATAGGTAGAGATTCATGGTTAATTTTTAGAGAGTGAAATAGCCTATGTTTTGATATTCTTGTACAAACACTATACCCTAATATTAGGAAAGCAATGTCTCTCTTCTATCAGCAACCCACAGAAAAGGAACAAATTTGTCCTTGTGACTCTAGCAGTATAGAAGCGGAATCAAAAGTTGGAAGTAGCAGGAGGCAGATTGTAGCTTAAGTAAAAAAACACCTTTTTTAAAAAACCTAATTGCTGTCATAAAATTGTCACCTCCCATCCCTGAAGGTGTCCAGAATAGCACAAATGGGACTCCTGGGCTAGTTAAGAGGCTGGAAAATCTGACATCTAAGATTACTGTAAGGAAGTTTACAAAAGCTCAGGTCCTTGGTCTCAAGTAAGTATAACCGCTTTTATTGACTCTCTGGGGGGGAAAACGGGACGGGGGGCTGTTGCAACTGCTTCCCCTCACAATAAAGAACCCTTTATTTAGGACTCTTGTAGAACATGAAGAACATTGCTCTGCCCAGTTAGCCTGTCACCTGAAATCCATCAGTCCTTCATACATGCAAATGTTTTACCAGAAACACTTAAGGTAGGGTCTTTAGGGGTCTTGAATATCCTTGGCCAAATATATTCTGTACTAGGGAGACAGGCTTCAGCAAGAAGAATAAAGTCCTCCTAGTTTTGCCTATTTCAATCACACATACCAAGGCAGGTGGAAGAGAGGTGGAGAGGAAGCAGGAAAGGAAGTGAGGGTAAGCCAGCCACTGGCCTAGGGGCTTTGCAAAAATATTTCTTTAATCCTCAGGACAACTGGAGAGATAGCTGGTTTTACTCTCCCTATTCCGCAGGCAGGTTAACCAAAGCTCCTAGAGGGTAATTTGTCCAAAGTCATATTGCTAAAGGGGTTAGCTGACCCTAAAGCCCCACCTTTTACCCTAGTGTCCCCAAAGGTAGGCTTTAGTGAAAGTAGCTCAGTTTCTTTATGGAGTTCAAAAGAATGATGTATTAATATCCTTTAGCCACCTAAATCTGAGTCAGCCATGCAAATCCTCACCACCTCAGGAAGCCCCTGAAGAAAAGAAAACAGTGTTTTAACTCAGCAGAAATCTCTGTGGGCTGACCAAATGCACTTCTCCGCTCTGATCTCCAGTTTGCATACTTGTAAATAAAGGGATTTGGACTACATGCTTTCTTAGGCCCTATTTCTAGCTCTAAAAAATTTCCATGGCATTAATCAAAGAAATGATTACCTTAGTAATGTGTGTTAAGGAATTTCTTTCAATAGCAGAGAATCCCTGCCTTTGTGAGTTTTATTTTTAAACTCTTTCTTTTCTTTTTCACGTGCATACTTGGTACGAGTAGAAGGTGTTAGAACAGGGACATTTATTTATTCCCAGGGTGTTTTTGGCATAAGCAGGAATTGCTGTGAGAGCTTCCCCCGCACAAGCGCGTTACAGACACCTCTTGGAGGGGGTGCAAGCAGAGCACCACTCAACCTTTGTAAGAAGGTAGCAGCCTGCCAGGTGGGGCTAGGGGTGACATGTGACGGAGACAGCTGGGAAGAGCACAGTGTTAGGCATCACAAGATGCCATTCTAGAGCAGACTTCAACTCAAGGTGTGATGTCAGGCAAGAAATGGTCCCTTCCAGGCCTCCAAAAGGAGGCACGTGGGCTGACAAATGGCTAAGGCACCTAATAAGGTAACCTGTGCATGACCATGTAATTTTATTCATTGGTTCATAGATTTCATTGCTTTAGAGATGGATGTGAAAATGTGCCTTTTGGACCCCCTTTCTATTTCATAAATCATCTTGGACTAGTCTGGTCTACCTTGGAGACTATGTGTCTATGAATTAGCTACCTTGTAGATTTTCTGACTCAAGATTCCAACCCCAGGAACAGAACAGATTTTGCTCTTTATGTAAAAAGGTATTGCTTGAGAATGTGCAAAGAACAAACTGGAAAGCATCTAGAATTATACAAAAATGGCTATGGAGAGATTACCCATTCATCAGTGAGCATGGAGCTTGCTGCTGCTCACAAACAATCAAATAATTGACCTAGATTTAAGAACTCAGTCCCAAGGAGACCAGAGGCAGATGTTAATCTCAGCCCTTCTCACTAATGCTCAGCCCAAGTCTCTAGTCTTCCAGCCTGAGAGCCCTAGGTGAGTCACAGCCGGCTGAGAGGCATAGCTGGACAAGGACCATTGTCTCTAGTACTTGGAAAGCATTCTCATTAAACCTGTGACTAGATTCTAGTCCACTCTCCTGCCAAGTCCAGGAATCCCTTCCACAGCATCCCTGACAAATGGTTGTTCCTTCTTTGTTTCAACTTTTCCAGCAACAGAGAATTTGTTGCTTTTATGTGGCAACCCGTCCCTTTCTTGGATAGCAGTTAGAAAGTTAGATCATGATAGTTATCTCTCCATAACTGAGTAAAAGATGTATTTCAATCATTCACTTGTATCAGTTTTTCTAATGGAGGAATCATCTCCTTTAGAACCAATCAGGACTGCTGGCTGCAAGTAACAGAAACTGATTATCTCATGTGAAAGGGAATTATATCAAAGTGATATTAGAGCTCATTTAGGAGACTGAATGAATGAACTTGGACAACAGGCAGAATCTGCAGTCAAGGTCATATGTATGTATATCAGGAACAGTATGGTCTGTGAGTAGGTGCACTGATGTGCCTGACCTGCAAATGTTTTCTGCACCTGTACCTCATTAGTAATGATTCCAAGTCCTGGGAGCAAGTGTGGGATTGGCCAACTCAGGTCATGTGGTTTAGACTTGGCAAACTTACAAGTCAGCCCTTCTTCTAAAGGGTGACCATAAAGCCTTTGTCACTAAACTCTCTGATTATATCTACAATATACGGCTTACCATTTTTGCACCCTAATAGTGCCTTGCACAGACTAAGTGCCCACTGTCTGCTTCCAGTAAAGACACACTGTTATCCTCCAGAAAACTATTTTGAAAAGGTGAAGGAATGAATGCTACCATCAGATCCAGTTGTACCTTCCAGCTTGTTAATGTCGTGTATAACCTTATACTTCCGTTACCTGCACTAAAACACACCAGTATCACTTAATGAACTTTTTAATTGGCTCTTTAAAATAGTACTGCAATCAGGCTCCTCATTTGATTCATGCACAAAAATCTGCAGACAGGCTGAAAGGGAAAATGTGAATCACAGTTTAAATAGATGCTTTTTAACTGCTCTGTAAGACAAACAGATGTATTAATTAGCACATACTTTAGGGCATGTTATATACTTAAATGGAAGAAAGAGAACAGATTATCATCTCACCAGAGGCAATAAAGATTTGAGCTTTGACCCCAGAAACAAAATGGCATCTTGTTTTCGGAAATGCCTAGTTCTGAGAACAAAGAAACAGGGGCTTAAAGCAGGGCTCTCAGGGCTTGAATAGGCCAGAGAAATGATTGTTGGATTTATGTAACAAGGAGGTTCTTGTCTAAGTGGCATATAAGAACTAGACCACAGCCTTAGTGATGTGGGGAAAGCCTTTTAACATAGATATGTATGAAGAAATCTAGTAGTCATAGAGCTACGACATTTAAAAAGGACTTTAGCAATACAATTGTGCTCTTACATGCCCAGAATTTATGAATAAAAAGATCTGGGCTGAGAGTTGAGGTGAGTTACTCGGTGTGCATGGAATTACGCTGTGTTATTATTGAGATAATAAGACAGGTCCTACCCTGTAGGAAATGACATTTAAAGGTATCACATGGCTATAGGCATGAATTTAACAAAGCATATTTTCTTTTTGTTTTGTTATTATGGTAAATTAGTGGGGGGTTTTTTGTGTGTTTTTTTTTAACCCAAAGACGAAAAGAGCACTTTTCCTTAAACTAAGCATCATGTGATTCTTCCTTTCATTGAGCTTCTTGTAATCCATCCCTGCACATCTTGGGTTATTATTTGTGTGTAGGTCTTATTAAATTATAAACAGAGAAAGGACTGTGTCTCATTCCTTTCTTCCCCCCACCCAGTGCTTGCCTAGCACATACAATATTCATGTGCTGAATGAATGAATCATGACACAGATAAGGGAGAATAGGGCTCCTTCTAGTCCAGGAAGGATCCTCCCAGATCACTTTAGACAAGGCTGTGTGAACTTGGTAAGTACATTCATCTCTCTGGGTCTTCCCCATAAAATGAAGGGGTGAGGTGTTGGCTAGCTAGGAGATGGTAAATAGATTTCAACTTACGTGCCCACTCAGTGGACTCCTCCGAACTTGGTAAGTACATTCATCTCTCTGGGTCTTCCCCATAAAATGAAGGGGTGAGGTGTTGTCTAGCTAGGAGATGGTAAATAGATTTCAACTTACGTGCCCACTCAGTGGACTCCTCCGGGCTCTAAGTCTGCATGCTCTTTTTGACCAGATTGCACACTTCTGGTACAAACAGGCAGGAACCTGCCTGGTGGAAAAGAAACAGGGTGTTTTGCAGCTTTGTGCATCTGATAACCCAAATGCCCCACTCACCTTTAGGTTGCTGTACATACATTGTTTTACAGAATGAGGAAGGAAATAACTTGTGAAAGAACATTAATAGATGTAAAAGGTGTGAGAGTCATTGCCTGCCCTTTCATGTAGATATCTTCTTACCCTCCAGGCAGTTCCCTAGAAAAATCATGTTTATCAGGTGTGCAGGTGAAACTGAGCAGAGGAGGTTGTGGTGTAACCTGGATTTCCAAAGCAGGCCGATGGAGCCTGATGTGCTGATAAGAACCACCTAAGGTGCTTGTTTTAGGTACAGCTTCCTGAGTCCCACCCTAAAATAGATGAATCATAATCTTGAGAAAGGGGCTCAGGAGAAATATTTATACTCAAAAAATTTCCAAGATGATTCTGACATGAAGCCAAATTGGAAAGCACTGTTTTTGATGGCTGCTGAATCATAGTCCAAAAGTGTCTGAACAGGGTGAAACAAACAAGATGAAATGTCAGAGACAAATGTAAATTCCTCAACTTTACAATAACAAGAGCTGGGAAACCCTAAGCTGACAGCAGCATGTGTAATAAAGCTGCAGTATTTAGTTGTCTGTAAACTTAGGATGAACCAACTTCGAGACACAGCCTGACAAAGCAGCTACGGTGGTGTGAGTCTGAATGCACTGGGATGCAATTCCCAGAGGAAGAGAGATCCCTTGGTCCTGTTCTGCGCTTTCAGAAGACAACTGGATTATGTTCTTGATTTAATAGTAGTAATAGTTATTTTTGATAGTACTATCTAGTAGCAGTAGTAGTAGTAATAATTTTTTATGCATATCTTCATCATTTATAAGTTTCCTGTGTTCAACATTTTATTTACCCTAGATAGAAACTTCGATTCAGCTGTGTTGATGGAATACAGCCTATTGGTTTACACAGAGCTCAAACCTAGGTCTTTTACCCCCCAAGTCCCATGTTGTGTTTGGCAATTTGGAGAATTATAGGCCAGGAGAGTAAGACAGCTGAACACCCACATTGTCAGAAGAACTAGAGTCCCTTATCCAGAAGACTTAATAAAGCCTTGCTTGTAGTCTCCAAAGGCCCAGTGGGTTTCCTTAGGGAAGAGAGGCTTCAGAGGGCAGAACTTAACCAATTGTAAAAATTACAGGTAGACTGACCTTTGCCCACACATTGGCCCAAGATATTTTTTTAATAGCCAGAGTAGTCAAAGTCCTCTAAAGATGGATCAGATTGCCTTCAGGAAGAGTCTGGAAAATGATTTACCAGGAATGCATGGGAAGAAGTTTGGGGTAGATAACCTCAGAGATCCTAGAAGGGATCCTAAGTCATTGTGAAACAACATGCAGTCTTCTGATGATCAGGGCTGCTGAAACAGCAGGTCTGGAGGAAATGGTTATGGGGGAGAATGCTGGACTCAGGTGTGGGAATCCCCAACTCTGCACCCAAATAGCTGAGAGCTCTTCCTTTTGCCCTCTGATTTGTACTACAGAACCTCATACTTTAGCCTGAGCTAGAACATTGGGAGCAACCTGATATCCTTCATGCTTTTGGGAACCACAGCCTTTCTCTTTTTACATCTGTTTAACGAATTCTGATCTAGTCATAGAACCACAGATTCCCAGGCTTAGATCCTGCTTAGAGGGCACCTCGCAGTCATTAGGTCCAACCTGGACACATTATAGACAGCGAAACAGACAGTGAAACACGTGACTTTAATCACAAACACCATTAAACATTAGAGTCAGAAGAGCATCTCAGGCCATGTCCCATCTAGCCATACCCCTTTATTTTCCTGAGCCCTGAGAAGAGAACTGATTGCCTAAGGTCACAAAGGGAGGCATGGCGTGGCCTAGACTGCAGCCTTGTCTCTCAGTGTGGCGTTCCCACTGGTTATACATTTCTTCTCCTGCTTTCCACTGAGGATCTATTCTTTCTATCTGTTTTACTAGGCAAAGCACCCTCTGCATCCCAAGGCCCTGTCATCCTCAGTGCCACCTTCTCTGTGAGCCTGGTCTTGGGAAGTGTGCAGCCCTGCTGTGGCTCTATGGATACAGTGCAAGGTAGGTGCAACTCACGTGGTTGAGGCTTTCAAATGAATGCACTAAAAGTTCTTCGGGTAATTCTGCATATTAATCTCACCATGGGTTACTTTCATGTATGTATTTGTATGTTTGAGACCAGAGTTAGCATAATGGGTGGAAAACGGAATTTAGAATAGAATAGAATTTATCCTTATAGTAGTGGAGAATTTTTTAATGGGATCAAGAAAGAAGTAGCATTTGACAATTTTCTTCTCCTCCCTCCCTCTTTTTCTCTCTCTCTCTTTTTCTTTCTTTTTCTCCCCACATCTCTTTCTCCCTCCCTTCCTTCTTGCCTTCCTTCCTGAATTTTCTGACTCAGAGGAGCCGGTGTTCATCAACTGAAGGATGAATATCCTCACTCTAAGAGCTAGTACATACAGCTCTAATTCAAGGATGCTCTATTCTGCCTTTTAGCTTCTTTGCCCATTTCAGAACACAACTGGGCCATCAAACACTGTTTCTTTGTGAAAGTCCATACCCAAATCCAGTGCAAAATCCCTCTTAAATCTGACTAACACACTAATTTATTCTAAAGTTATTATTTCTACGAGGCCTAGCATTTGCAGTAACTAACATCAAAGGTTACCAAATGCCTGTCCTGTCTGTTTCAAAATTCTTCTTTGTAATTGCTCACCGCTCTTTGAGAAATTTTCCTTTCTCCACTGGAATTTTCCACGGAGCACTCTATCCCAAAGGTGAATTTTTCTAGTGAAGAAATGTAAATGTCCTATTTACAGATTTTTTTTAAAAAATCATGACTCTATTTGACATTTTTAGCAGAAAAAAAATTCCCAAACTGGAAGCCCCAACTGTCCAAGATCTAATTGCCTTAGGAAGTGACTCTCTAGGGTAAGAACCAATGTCCCAAACTGGAAGCCCCAACTGTCCAAGATCTAATTGCCTTAGGAAGTGACTCTCTAGGGTAAGAACCAATGTCCCAAACTGGAAGCCCCAACTGTCCAAGATCTAATTGCCTTAGGAAGTGACTCTCTAGGGTAAGAACCAATGTCTCCAAATGTATTCAAGAAAAAAGAAGTGTGGAAACTAGTGATGTCACCTTCTGAGAAAATGGAATAAATGTTGGGCTCATCTCCTGCTTTCATTCCTTATAATATAGATGCCCCCAACTGTCCAAGATCTAATTGCCTTAGGAAGTGACTCTCTAGGGTAAGAACCAATGTCCCCAAATGTATTCAAGAAAAAAGAAGTGTGGAAACTAGTGATGTCAGCTTCTGAGAAAATGGAATAAATGTTGGGCTCATCTCCTGCTTTCATTCCTTATAATATAGATAGCCAAGTCTACCATTTATAAGCCGTGTGGCTTTGAGCAAGGAACTCAGCCTCTCTGTATCTCACATTGGGATAATACTATAAGGAATAAATAAGTTATTGGATCTACAGTATGGTGGAAGGGCTTTCCTGATAACAGAAGAGCCAAAACATAGGTCTGGAGGCTGGAGTGCAGTAAAGGTGTGGGTGACGGGACAGTGAGAAGAGAGGGCGTCTGATTTGGGCATGGCTATGGCAAAGAGAAAGGGGCAGCAGGAGGCCAAGCCTGGCCAGACTGGCTCACTGAGGGCCTTAGAAAAACAGGCTGACTGAGGATGCATCAGAAAGCTCAAATGAAGAAATGGAATTCCCAGTTGGAAGTAGGGAGGAGAAGGTCAAACACTGTTTTGGAAATTAAACCATGGAAAGAATTACTGGGATTGGGTAAAGCATCAGCCTGAAAGATAGGCGATCTCAACTTCGTCTCAGTGTGCTAGGAACTTGCTGTTCAATGGTGGGCAGGTACTGTACTCTTTCTAAGGCTCAGTTTACCTCGTGCTTAATAAAAGGAGGAGAACTAGATTACGAGATTTTCTCCTCTGGCTCTGATATTCAGTGATTTCTGATTTGTGCACATTCTCCCTGGGGTTTAACAAGAAGAGGAAAGATTATGCTGATTTGGAAATAAAAAAAGAAAAAGAAAGAATGGAAACCCCTACGCTATAATAGAACTGGTGAACTGTGCACCATTTCTAGCAATTCCTGGCAAATGTTTCATAACAGTAGCAGCTTGCTTACCCTTTATAGAATATTTGTAGAAAAGGAGGTACAGATTGTAAGCAGGAAGACACTTGAGATGTTGAATATCTTTGAATGTCTGATAAGAAAAGGAAAAGGAGGAAATGGCATTTGATGTTAATTTTATTCACTCGACAAGCATATGTCAAGTGCATACTGTGAGCCTGTGCACCCAGCCCACGTGAATCCCACCTGATTTGGGTCCTCAAGAAGTCACAGTCTAGTGTAGAGAAAGACATGTAATAACCCCCCCCCCACCAAAAAAACCAAAACAAACAAACAAAAGCCCACTCTACAAGACTGAATGAAATAAGAGCTGGATAAAGGAGGGATTCATGCAACTGGGGCAATTGGGAAAGGCTTCATACAGGGTGACATGTGAACTGCCCTTAAGATGAGAAAAACTTTGAGAGATGCAGAATGGGGAAACTGGGCATTCCAGGCTAAGATAATGACATAAATAAAGGATTGTAAGTGGGAAAGTTGGGGTATTTTTAGGGCACAGAGCTAGGCCATGCTGCTGAAACACAGAAGCATGGGAGATCTCAGGGAAGTGGCTAAAAGGTAGGATTTGTTTGTTTTTCATTTTTTAGTCGCTTTAATTCTGTTGGACTTTCCTTTTGGTTCTTACTAGAAGATTTTACCCAATATCTATTTGAGGGACAAAGAACCATAAATAAGGTGCTTGGGAAGATGATGATGCCGATACTTAATAACCCAGCAATGTGTGATCTGCAAGTAAAGAGCAAGAGCCATATGGAAATGAAGATATTCTTCAGAAATGGATCTTGGTTTTCATTCTTTGGCTATTATTAATAAGAATGTATTGCAGTACTCAGAATGGCAGGCTGAGGTCTCAGTGATTATAGTGAGGGCCTGTCATTTTATGTGTTCCAGGTCTCTCCAGACAAATGACTTGGAGTGACTTAAAAGTGATTTGCAAAAATGAAGATTCTGTGCCACATATTTAAAGTTAATCTGGCCCTGTTACAAATGGACTCTGTGAACTTAGTCCCAATCAACTGACTTTTCGGTGTCTTAGCTGCTTCTTCAGAAAACCGTGGCAGTGCTCCAGTGCCCAGAGTCACCATGGGAGGCCCACTGTAGGAGTGAGGTGAACTGGAGCAGACCTCAGACTAGCCATGTCCACTTGTAGGCCTGCTCTTCTCTTTCTAAGAATAGTGATGGCATTATCTACATCACAGGCTTGCACAGGAATTAAACGAGGTCACAAATATGTTTAAAAAAACCATAACAAGATAACAAAAATTAAGTGATCAGATGTGATTGTTTAAACCCTGAGTACTGTTTGGAAAATTTAATAAACATACATATGGAGTATATTCAACCAAAATTCAATGAATTTACTAGCCAAATCACAAATATTTAGCACAAAATTTACCTGTAGGGTAACGATAAGAAAAATCTAGAAAAGTGAACACTAATGAAAGATTAGAAAGAATGTAAGACATTTCTGGAAGAATTTTTGGGGCATAAAAATTATAAGCTATAGAAGAAAGAATGAACGAACAACCACAATAATATGTTGAAATTTCAGAAGGAGAGAACAGAACTCAGTTATTAGAGGGAGGGAAGGGGGAGGGACGAGGGGGTAAGAGAGAAGTTAGTTAATGGACACAAAGAATGAATACATTTTGTAATTATGAATTATGCTAAGAATCTTGACTTGATCAGTACATATTGTGCACAAATACTGATAGTCAACTATGTACCCCACAAATATGTATAATCGATTATGTTTTAGTTAAAAATATACATACATATACATATATGCTATGAAAGTCCTGCCTATGTCTAGTTTAACACAAAATCACTGAAATTGCAGTGTTGAAAGATGCACTGGAAATTGTCCTTCAACACAGAGGCTGAGCACAGGGCAGTGCGGTCTTCTGAGAAGATCCTGTCTTCCTTGGGGCAACTCACAAGTTTGAAATGTTCCTTCTTATGTGCAGCCACAATCTGCTCCCTTAACTTTTGGCGTTTTAGAAATTCAGAAGAGGAAGAGCCCTTGGAGTTCATCTAAGCCCACACCTACAGAGTGTAGAAATACCTTCAGAGTGCTGAGGGTCTTCTGCTCTCTACCCGACCATTTTCCACAGTGGGTGTCTCAGCACTCCAAGGGAAAACCTACAGTATTATTGGGCAGGTGTAATCATTAGAAAAGGTGTGACTTGTTCTTTTCCATGGTCCTGGCTCTCTGCCACCAACTGACTTTGTGACTTTAGGTCCAGTTAACTGACCTTTTAAAATCTTAGCTTCACAGAGCAAGTCTCTTCTACCTTTGATTTGATCTCCCTTCAGATACATGGAAACCCAGAATTCTCTCTTTTTCTCAGCTAATTATTCCCACTTCCTTTAGGCATTCTTCATATCACCCCTTTCCTCCCTCAGGGCCCCTGCTCTTCACCTCAGGCTCAACCACCTCTCCCCCAGCATCTTCCTTCTTGAATCCCACCATCCGTGGAAACCTGGGTGGCATGCCCCTTCTCCAAGACTCCTCCCCACCTCAGAAAAGATCATTTCATCTTCACTCAGACTCTGGTCCTGCTCTACGATCTACCCTCATCATGTTCTGCCTTGCTTACAGATCTGTGACCATGTATTGAAATGAATGGTCACACTTTCTTCTCATTTGCCTACATTTTGGGAGTCCTGAAGTTATCATTTACCTTCAACGTGAAGAGCATATGATATTATCTGTGTATCAGCCTTGGCTAGTTATTCTACTTAATATTTACATCCATGGTGGGGATATTGGAAAAGGAGCATCATTCCCTGATTTACTGCTATAAGAAAATTAGGTGGTATGGCTGATATTATGTGAGAAGTCATATGCTGTCATGAGCACAAAGAGAAGACTTAGATCTCAGCAGATGGACAATCTCGGGTCTGCTGCTTAACTTCCTGTGCATCATTTCATTTCATCTCTAAGAGGAGGATAATATTATCCTCAAGGCAGGGCTGTTTTGAGTATCAAAGGAAGTACTTATGTGATAGTGCTGGCTCATAGGAGCTGCTCCATAAATTTTAGATGAAGCCAAGTAAGGTAGAATTAAAATTCAATATGACCTCTTAAATTAGAGAAGTTGACACAAATGTGCAGGATGTATGCTTAATTGAGGGAAAACGAGTTCTCTGACAGAACAGTAAACAACTATTATACAAGAAGGGGATGACTGCTATGCTCAAATATCAGAGTACCATACAAATATCAGGAGGTATTGTATGAATGCAAAAATTAGAAATTAGCATAAGTTCAATATTATTCAATGATACATTATTATAAAAATTCCTTAGGCCTTGTTTGCAGTTCTTTGTCTCAACACTATAACTGTGTAACCTTAGCAAAGTCATACATATTGGACCCTCAGTCTTCTCATGTGCAAAATCTAGATGTTTGGAAGAAGTGATCTGAAAGATCCCAATCAGCTCTAAAATTCTGACTCTAGCATTTTTAACTCACTGTAAATTTCTTGGATCAAAACAAAACAACAACAAACCCCACTACATTTATAAAAAAATGCAATGAGCTTGGGAAACTGTCCATCAGGCATAAAAAAGTATATTACTGAATGGGTGGGTTGTATAGATGTAGCGGTAGAGGTGTGTCTGAATAGCCCTTTCCATTTTCACTGTAGACAGAGCCAAACAAACTGACTTCGATCACACAAGGGAGGTCTTTTCAACTCTCTGAGTTGTGTAACCAGAAACAGTTACCAAAGAGAGCTTGAGAAATCAGATCTTCAAGAACAAACAGAGTGAAAGGGTTAGCAGATGGTATTGTGAAGGTCTTCCCAGCCCCTTAGCTCTCCAGCGCACATCTGTGCTAGGGCGGCTCTCAGGCACTTCCTGGATCTGCATCCTGGCCAGGTTCTAGTTCCCCTCACTTTCACTAAGTTTTTCTACAGAGGGTCTTTTCGGTGTCAGATCCTACACTCAGATCCTACTCAGAGCCAAACGGGGCAAGCAAGATTCCTATTTGCTCAATGTTTTGTTATTGCAGTTGGACGACAATTTGCATGGTGATAATGTGCTTTAGAATGAGTTGTATTAGCTATTTCCTGCAATGATTTTGAGGCTCACTTGCTGTTGTCACTATGGACATGTGGACACATGGGCAAGTGCTGTGCAAGGTGGGTCTCAGGGTTATCAGACCACCACCAGCACTACCCTGGCACAGCAGTGGATATTCAGCAAATGTCTGCTACAAGAATGTATTATTTTACCAGCTGTAAGTAACAAAGTCCTCAAAAATAATGGCTTGGACAAGACAGAAGTTTGTTTTTCTACCACTGTGGCTTCACAAAGATGTCCTTGTTCTAATCCCCCGAACCTGTGAATATGTTAGGTTACATGGCAAAAGGGAATTAAGGATGATGATGAAATTAAGTTGCTAATAAACTGACTTTAAAATAGGAAGGTTATTCTTGATTATCTGGGTGAGCCCAATTAATCCCAAGGGTCTTTAGAGTGAAAGAGAGAATCAGAAGAGAGAACCAGAGTGTTGGCAACATGAATAGAACTGGCTCTACATTGTTGGCCTTGAATGTATAAAAAGAGGGCAATGATCCAAGGAATGCAAGCAGCTTCTAGAAGCTGGAAACAGATTTCCCCTACAGCCCAGAAAGGAATGCATCCCACTGAGACACCTAGATCTTAGCACAATATCAGACTTTTTTCCTAAAGAATTGTAAGATTAAAAAATATATATATAGTGTTGCTTTAAGCCACTAAATTTGGGGTAATTTGTTAGAGCAGCAATAAGAACAAACAATTACCTAAAAGACATCAAAAGTAAGCAGTCTGAGGTAGGTAGCTGCAGTCCCATATATCAGGGACCCAGACTCCTTCTCTATTGTTGCTCTACTGTGCGGCTTCTATTGCCAAGGCCACCTCAAGAACAAATATGGCTGCTGGAGCATCAATCATTACATCTGCAGCCTGAGTAGAAGAAAGGATGAAGAGAAGAGAAGGTCCTTCTCTAAGGAGAGTTTCTGAAAGTCACACACAAGTCTGCTGATTCTTCACTGACCAGGACGTGGTCCTATGTGCACACCAAACTGCACGGCAAATAAGGAAATCCAGTTGTTTAGCTGACTCATTTTGCACCCAACTAAAACCAGGGTAGTTACTGAAGAAGAGAGACTAAATGCTGGGAGGCAACTAGCAGACTTTGGCACAATAATGGCAGAGTCACTTTTTTTTTCCCTGTCTCTAAAACAGGTTTTTAAGGATCTGAATGCTAATCTCAAAACCTGCTTTTGGCGCACAGTGAAAAAGCATGTAGGTGCTCAGTGTTGGTGCATCACGTACTCACCCTCCAAACCTTTCTTCTCGGCCAGTTGCACACTCGTGTTCCTCTCAACATAGCACCTTTTACAACTTACTATTCTCCACCTTGATCTCACTGTCTTTGTCTAGGCAGAAGCTCATCACCTCTTGCCTGGATTCTTTCTGAAGCACTTGGCACCCTGCTGAGGTAGATGGAGTAGGTATAATTACCCTCGATTTCTTCTAGATGAGGAAAATGAAGTCTAGGGAGGTGAGGTGACTTGCCCAAGGTCACAGCTGGTAAGTGGCATGGTAGCAATGTTGAAAGGTGCTTGGTTGGGTGCTGGCTGCCTAATTTTACCAGAGTCCTTTTCCATTGCTAACCAGGCCTCTGGATGGAAAATGAACTTGCTGATCATATTCTGGGATAAGTTTTCTAACTTATTTCAAAAATTGTGGTAATTTATACTTTGCTATTTGTCATATAGAGTGCTAGGCATGGAGGGTAGGGATGGGAGAAGAAGAGATAGAAAGCAAGAATAAGGATTGGCTAAAAGGTGGATTTCCTCATACTTAGTGTCTGAGTTCATCTGAGGGTACTTCAAGGTTCATGGAAGAATGGAATTAAAAGATAATACAAATCTTTCTATGAGCTTTTTGAAATACCCTCATATGTTGGTATTTCCAAATAGAATTTCTCCATAAATCCAGCCCATCTCCCATCCCCCACCATCACCAAGGTCCCTATTTCTATATTCCCAGGGTAGAAACATTGGAATTATCTTTTATTCCTTCCTCTCTCACTGCTCCTTTACCCTGTTGCCCACCATCGAGTTACCGACAAATCCTATGTATTGTAAGTCAGCAATGCCTCATATCTATTTTCTTCTTGCCATTCCCACTGCCACTGACTGCTCTTCTTCTGTTTCATATTTCAGTGCTGCCCAAGAGTCTATCTTCTTCCTGTGTGTCCCTCTCTCCTTTCTTCCTGCAATGCTGCCAAATTAATCTTTCTAAAATGTAGCTAATGATTCCACCACCCAGAAAACTCCAGTGCCTCTTTTATTACCCCAGAACATAGTCCATTCCCTGCCCTTTCCTGCTTTGTTGCCCTTGTTCACACGGTGCCCTTTAAATAGAATACCCTCCCCCTACTGGCATTTAATATCCAGATTATACACAATTTTAAAAATTGAGCACAAATTGAGCTACTTTCTCTGTGATACCTTCTTTGATAACCTTCCCTGTGTACCTAAGCTGGGAACAATTCCCCCTCCTCCTCTAAGACCTCTAGTCTTTTATTTTTCTATCTGTAATTGTATATTTATTTGCATAATTATTTTGCTAAGGTCTACTTCCATCAATTCTCGCATAAATTCCATGAAGACATTGACCATGTCTTTTTTTTATCACAATTGCATGACCAGGACACAGTGCTTGGCTCATTATAGGCCCTCTGTAAATATTTGTTGAATGAATGAATGAATGAATCAGTTGGATTAGTTTCCTGACCCATACCAGTATCACCTGAATATTTTAATAGATATATATTTTAATATGTATACAATGTATATTAAAATGCTGATAGAGATGTATCTACCTTTATCTCTCCACCTCTCTGTCTACAGACATCTTAATACACACACACACATATGTGTAGAGAGAGAGAGAGAGAATGAGACTGAGGTTCCTCATACCCACCCACTCACTCAACCACTAACCAAACAACCAACAAAGAAATAAACAAAATCATTCTGAATAAGAAGCTCATGTGGGAAGGACTTCAGCATATTTTGAAAAAGCCGCTAAACTGATTCCACTGATAATGTTTTCTTACCCCCATCTCTTCTGCTCTGTCCCTGATGAAGGGCTACAACATTCACTTTGTATCTTGCACAGGCTGAGAATCCCTAATCTGAAAATCTAAAATTAAAATGCTCCAAAATCAGGAACTTTTGAATCCCAACATCATGCTCAAAGGAAATGCTCATTGGAACATTCTGAATTTCAGAATTTCAGAATTTCAGGTTTGGGATGTTGAACTGCTGTAATGCAAACATGAGAGTTCTTCAAAAAGTTCATAGAAAAATAGAATTAAAGCTAATTCAAATCTTTCCACAAATTTTTGAAGTACCCTCCTCCTAATCCAAAATCTGAAAATATCTGAAATCTGAACCTCTTCTAGTCCCAAGAATTTCAAACAAGGAACACTTAATTGCTATTAAAGATATGTGTGTGTATGTCTTTCTCTGCTCATCTAGACTAAACTCTCTAGGATTGGACTGCATCTAATTCATCTCTGTTTTTCTACCCCTTGGCACCTTGAACACACGCACTAAGGAAGTGAATGAAGAATGAACTAAATGCTATGGAGGATTAAATGTTGTAACCAAACTCCCTAGGATTGGACTGCATCTAATTCATCTCTGTTTTTCTACCCCTTGGCACCTTGAACACACGCACTAAGGAAGTGAATGAAGAATGAACTAAATGCTATGGAGGATTAAATGTTGTGACTAAACTCCCTAGGTTTGGACTGCATCTAATTCATCTCTGTTTTTCTACCCCATGGCACCTTGAACACGTGCACTAAGGAAGTGAACGAAGAATGAACTAAATGCTATGGAGGATTAAATGTTGTAGGAAACATCATCTTCCTTTGACAATCTAATTCATCTCTGTTTTTCTACCCCTTGGCACCTTGAACACACGCACTAAGGAAGTGAACGAAGAATGAACTAAATGCTATGGAGGATTAAATGTTGTAACTAAACTCCCTAGGATTGGACTGCATCTAATTCATCTCTGTTTTTCTACCCCTTGGCACCTTGAACACGTGCACTAAGGAAGTGAACGAAGAATGAACTAAATGCTATGGAGGATTAAATGTTGTAGGAAACATCATCTTCCTTTGACCAGAGCAAATGTGGCTTTGGACTATTTAGACAGTCCAACTTCTTGCCTCTGCCAGAGAGAGCCCTTTTGATAAAGAGAATGCTTGGTCCAAACAAGGGCCAAACATTTCAAAAGACGAGCAGATGGGCCCTGCAGGTAGCATTCACTGACTAACTCGGATGCTTTCAACTGCCTGAACTAAAATTGGTGCTAGGGGCTAATGTCTTGCTTGTCTTGCCTCATTAGAAAAACTTTCTCTTTCTAAGATGTGTTTCAAGGAAAGAAGAAAGAGAACTAAGCGGAAGAAAGAAAAAGACAGCTGTTATGTTGCCACTGGAGGGAAAAAGGGTCTAAAGATGAAGAGTGTAGTTGAAGAACGGACTGATGCATCTCACCTTTCATCTCTTTATTACTACTCCGCACTCCTGTGTCAAAGCGTCAAGCTTCATTTCCTGTAAGGATCTTTCCAAAGAAAGGAGCTTGCCTTTTTTTTTTTTTTTTTTTTTTTGCCGCCTGTCAGCTTCCAAAGGCATTTCTGATCTCTCTAACTAGAGCTAGCTGAGCAGGGTCATGGCCTCTCTCTTTCCTACTGCTCTAAGGAGGCATGGAAAGGCGAGAAGGTGATGGGCAGGTGACATATCTTACAGTGGGAGTAGGGAGTGCTTTGCTCAGATTAGCATCACAGAGAGTTCCGAGGCTTCCCTTCCCAGCAGATTCCTGTGCGGCAGAGTCTGGTTTGCAGAGGCAGTCTGGAGCTGATGCTGTGAGGATGCGGGGAAGAGAGGTGAAGAAGCATCATAGTTAACTTACTGCTCTACACACAGAAAGAAGGCAAAGGTAGGGTGGCAGAACTATGACAAGTGACAATAAAGCATGCATCATCCCAAATCCACTTACTTAGACATCTACTGAAGGCATGGGCAGAAAGAAACTGGCTTGGAAAGAAATATTTGTTACCAGTTTTCCTCAAAGTGGATGAGTGAGAATTTGCCCTTTTCACCTGGACAAAGCATAAGCGTAATATTCTTCGTGCTCCCTACTGTTGAAAGAACACTTAATTCGGAGTTGCTTGGTTGGTTATTGGTGCACTGATCTCAACCTCCCCCACCCCCACCCCCAGGGAATAACACTGAATTAAAAGGCAATTCAAGGCCTGCCAAGAGGAATTGTGATTATCTGCTCAGGAGCACTGGTCACACCATGAAATACTGGCTCCCCTGGACTTTTCCCTTTTGAATCATTGTCAGGCAGAGGAGACATTCAGTTTAAAACTGTGGCTTTAACTCTCTCCAGTGAAGAAGTGTAGACCAAGTTAGATTAACAGTAAATTCTCCCCCTCTTCATGGAGAGATGACTAAGGACAGGAGCAGGAGTTTCCTCTTCCACATGTCACAGTGCCTACCCTAGTACCCTAGAGAAGTGATTTCTAACAGCAGACATTGGGCCTGGGAGAGGTACATGCGCCACACATATACTTATCACACAGACACACCTCCTCTCCAGCAAAGGAGGTCATAGAAAAGCTCTAGTGGAAACAAGATACTATCAGGCGAACCTGAGAGAACCCTCTACCTCATCTGTGCACATATACCAAGTCTGAAACTTATCCTCATCTATAGATGAGGAAAGAGAAATAGCCCCAACATGGGCTTTTAAAAAAAAATGTTGTCATATGAAAGAAAGAATACATTGCATTCATGATGCAGAGAGAAGGCATGTATCTAGAGGAGACTTACTGGGGAACCCGGGTCTACCATCATTCCTGGTGCGAGGCTTGCAGCACAGAGGCACTTGAACTCAGGTACATAGAAATGCCCTGGCGCCTTTCACCTGGTGGAATATACACTTAAGCGGGACAAGCCCCAGGCATAAGGAGCTCACCAACGCCCTCCTCTTAATGTTTGTCAGAAACAAATGTTCTTCTCACCTCATCTTGTCTAAGCCTCCTTTCTAAGTCCGCTCTCATCTGATATCAGTTATTTATACCTCAATCTTAGTTTTCATTGTTGACCCTCCCCAGAGGATTTACCCTCTAAGACTCATCATTCTTTTGGTGTGAAAGTTTCCTCTTAAAGGGATTTTGGGCATCAATCTTTAAGGATGAGGGCTACTTACGTTAACTGGGAAATTACACCATACAAGGTAGTTGTCTTCTCAGATAATATTATGTAAGATAATGATCCCTTGTGTTTATGCACTTTCACAACTGTTATCCTCAAACTTTTGTGTGCACTTCTGCCGTCCAGGGAACTTGGATGCTAAAGTCCCACTGCCTGGGTGTTAGTCAGTATATCTGCATTGGGGCTCCAGAATCTATATACTTTTAAAGCTTTCTAGTTGTTTCTAATCATTAGTCTGATGTGAGAATCGCTGTTCTACATTTTTTCTTCCCTAAGACGGCTCAAGAGTATACTAACACTCACACTATCCACAACAGCAAAAAGGTGGAAACAACCCAAATGCGATGGATGAATGAATAAACAAATTGTGGCAAATGTATACAATTGAGTACTATTCAGCCATAAAAAGGATATGCTGATACATGCCACAACGTGGATGAACCTTGAAAATGTTACTCTCAGTCAAAGAAGTCAGACACCAAAGGCCACATACTGTATGATTCCATTTATGTGAAATACCTAGACTAGACTAGGTACATACCCAGGGACAGAAAGCAGATTGGTGCTTATGAGGGGCTGTGGGGAGGGAAGTGAGTGTGGGGTTTCCTTTTGGGGTGATGAAAATGTTTTGGCACTAGATAGAGGTAGTGGATGCCCAACGTTATGAACGTGTAAATGCCACTGAGTTGTTGGCATTAAAATCTAATTATATGTAAATTTCACATCACAACCTCTTTTAGTCTTTATAACATCCTTAGGAGATAGACATGCACACACACACACATACACAAAGCACACACTCCACCTCTCACTTGAGTCAAGTGAGAGGTGATTTATTGTTTTATTGACAAGAAGTCAGGAACAACATGATTTCTTTCATTGACTCCTATTGTCATTTACAAGTACAAACCTGTAATACTCTGGAGTTTTCCTTGTTGTTGTTAGCCAGAGCAGTGGCTTGGTAACATGAAGCAAGTTGAATCATTCCCAAGACATATTTGTATTCACTGCCTAAAGCAGGGTATGGAGCCCTGGAATTGTCACTCTGGGGTCTGAAGAAGGCCCACGGAATGTGTGTACTCAGAACCCAAGATGAGCACTGGGAAGTGCCCAGACATTAAGGAAACAGGGCAAGGGACACTCAGATCCTGCTCCAAGAGAGAACTTAGTTCTACCTATAGGGACTTCTTTTTGACAGAACCCATCAAGCAGCAGGGAGATTCTAGGTCCTTTTATAGCATGGAAAGTGTATTAGTATACTATTGCTGCTGTAACAAATTAACCACAAATGTTGTGGATTAAAACAACACAAATTTATTATCTCACAGTTCAGGAGGTCAGAAGTCTAAAAGGAGTCAGCAGGAGTCCGCAGGGCTGTGTTCTTTCTGGAGGCACTAGGGAAGAATGTGCTTCTGTGCCTAGAGTTTCTAGAGGCTGTCCACATTCCTTGGCTTCTGGCCCCACATCACTCAGACCTCTGCTTCTATTTTCATATCTCCTTTTCTGGCTCTGACACTTCTGCCTCCCTCCCTCTTATAAGAACCCTTTTGATTAACCTTATAATCTCCCCACCTCAAGATCCTTAACTGAATCACATCTAAGAAGCCTATTTTGCTATGTAAGGTAATAAATTCACAGATTTAAGGATGAGAACATGGCCATCTGTGGGCATCATTATTCTGCCTACCACAGAAGGTGAAGCTTAGGAAAAACTCATCCTAAAGGTGACCATCTGCTTTCCTCCAAGCCTGTTTATCCTCAGAACACAGTTTCTGTGCTCGTCACTGTATGGTTTTCATCGTGCATGCCAGAGACCTTGGTGTCATCTTCAACCCATTCCCTACACCTGCCCAGCCGGTATTTAATTTTAATCAAGTGCAAAGCCCCATTGATTAAAATAATAATAATAATAATTAAAGGAATAGTAGTGTGAGGCTTAAAAAATTTTAAACAGTGTAAAAGAGATACGGAGAAAGGAGTTTCTCCCCCCCCCCCCAGTTCCTTTTCTCAAAAGTACGTTTATATGAGTTAGTAACAGATTGGCTACAAATTACAAAGATCCAAAATAAAAAATGCTTGAACAAGGTAGAAGCATCGTTTTGCTTCTTGAAAACATCCAGAGGAAGGTGTTCCAGAGTTGATGTGCTGTTCTATTCTACAACGTGTTCAAGAACCAGGCTCTTGTTGGTCTTGTCTCTCTGCCGTCCCTGGAGTGGGGATCTTATTCTCATAGTTTCAGATGGTGGCTGGAGTTCCAACCACCACATTAGCATTCCAGGCATTGGGATAACAAAAGAGACAAAAGAGCACAGTCATTATGTTTCAAGCAAGGTTACCAGGAACTGCTTACACAACACTTCTGCTTGTATTGTACTAGTCAGATTTTATCACATGGTCACCCATAGCTGCAAGAGATACATATGAGTACTAGCATCATGTTTGTTTAAAGTACATATTCTTATTTTATTTACACAAATGGGATCACCCTGCTAGACTATTTGCATTCTTACTCAAACTGTCTTGCACATATGTACATACTTAGTTTTTTTAACAGTCAAATTGTATTTTATTGTATTGATGTGCAATTATTGAATTGTTTGATGTTTAGATGATCCCTTCCCCCTCCTTTTTTCCCCCCACTACAACCCATCCTGTGGTAAATATCCTTGACTATCACTCTAATGTACTTTGTGAATGAAACTTTTTCTGTTGTTCTTTATCTTAGCCTGGGTTCCCCAGAAGTCGAAGGTGGGGAAGAGAAATTACATCATTTATTTCATCAGTGAATCATTTTATGAGGTAGAGGAATTGTGTCATTTTATTTTATCAGGCAACAAGAATGAGCAAAGCAGAGAAGGAGGGAAAGTCAACTAAAAAATGGTTATCAAACTGGTCATTGTTAAGCAACAGTGATTATTCAGTCAGTAGAACTGCACTCCTAAGTTGCCTTATAAACTGCATCTAAAGACCATCCATTAGTGGGGGCTCCAGAGAGAGAAAAGAGAAGGAGCTTACCTCCTGGCTTCTGTCTCCCATTGGTCAGAGGTTTGCTCCACAGGATTTTAAGTCTGCTGCACTTCTAGGTTGTGCATGCATGCTCAGGGACACTAACCCAGTCCTGCAGCAATGTAAGGAAGCCCTGGGGTCAGAGCTGAATGGTGTGCAGAGTAAACAAGAGACTGTCAGTTTGTAACTATACAGTTCATCAGAATTCACACAGAGTTAAATGAGGCCCAAGGATCTTTCCTGGTACAAGGGGTGGACTGTACAAACATCTGTTATGCACCCCTGCACATCCTTTCATTCTTTTAATTACATCTGGTTCTAATACTACAATAGGAGGACAAGATGCTCTCCCTTCTTTGCTATGAGGAGAGATAAAAGTTCAATTAGTCAGAGTCTTCTTTAAGATGATCTTAAGGCCATAATTGAGGCTCATTATGCTCTTAACCTCTCTTTTTAAAAAAAATGTTGTTATTTTTTAACCTCTCTTTTTAAGCTTCCTTCTCCCTGGCTGGCACTTCGGCTGGTCTGTTTTGCTTGCCTGGTCAAGTGACCAGTTACACATCTGGTTTTTACATCACAATGTGCCCTTCATCAGTACCCTCAGTCACACCCAAGCTACCTTAGTTCAGATCTGCTTCATCTCTTGCCTAGAATACTGCAATAGCCTTTTAACTGATCCTCAGCTTTCATCTCTTCATCTCACCATTCCATACTCATGAGTGTTACTAGAGGGAAATTTATAAAACAACAGCTTGGTGTATGTAAAAAATGGCTTCCTGTTGCTCATGCAATGGAGTCCTTAGTCCCAAGTTTAAGGCCCTTGTTAATCATTATCTGATCTCTACCTGATTTTGCAGCATTATCTCTCTCACACCCCCTCTAATCTCATGTTCTCTAATCCCAGAAGACCACTCTGATCCTTAGCTTTCCTGATGTCATGACTTTTCTCACACCATTCCTATCACATGTGTGCGTATCCATACCCTACTTATCTTCCAAGGCCCAATGAAGACACTACACTGGGGATTGGGAGATGGGGTCTGTAGGAAATTAGAGGGAGGAAGTCAGGGGCTATCCCAAGGCAAACAGGGAGGTCAGTCAGTAGCCAGTTTAGGAACCCCTTACTCTATCACTAAATACCCTACTTTCTCCAACACCCAACCCATAGTGTTCTTCTTATAGTTTTTTTTTAAACACACTTCTCTGGTTTTGATACTTCACTCTTTGTTTAGGTCAAAGACTTCAGAACCAGAAACATTTAAAATGCTGAAAATTAATTTGTAATATTTTAGACAAAACAAAATAAAAATGATTTCTGTAAGTTCTTTGATTTACATTAGGGAAATCACAATAATATGCTTTCATAGATAATCAGCTATGTCATCTAAACAATTTTGGTTGTAGTTTTTTAGATAGGCCAATTCAAAAGAGGGATTTTAAAGGCTTTACATATATGTATGTGCTGGACAATAAGTCAGTCACATTTTCAGGAATTTTTCTTGAGAGTATATTCAACAAATACATTTATAGATTAACAAGTTATTTATAGATTAGCTAGTATACTCCAGGCACTGTACTAGCCACAAAGAACACAGTGAGAAATAAGGTACATGCTTTGCCACCAAGGGGCTTAAGCACTTGTTAGGAAGATATACAAGTGAGTAGGAAGCATAGGTGGATTAATGCTACTACGGGACTATATTGGTGGGTTAGCAAGGGGGTGGGGATGTGTAGCACGTAGATAGGGAATTAGGAAAAAACCAATAGGTGAGCTGAGTCGAATAGTAGGTCTCTGTGCCAAACATCCATTCATCTGTTTCTTTTACTTTTTTAAGTACAAACATTTTGCCACTTTTTAAAAAATTTATTTTTTAATTGAAATGTATCAGTTGTACCTATTTATGGGGTACAGAGTTATATTTCAATAAATGTATACAATGTGTAGTGATAAAATTAAGGTAGTTATAACATTTATCATTGCAAAAATTTATCATTTCCTTGTGATGATAACATTTAAGCTCCTCTCTTCTAGCCTTTAGAGAACATACAATAAATTATTGTCAGTTGCGGATGCCTAGCACTACTGTACACCACTAGAACTTTTTTTCTATCTAGCTATAATTTTGTGTACATTAACCAACCTCTCATTATCTCTGCTTCAAAAAGTTTGATTTTTTTTCTTAGCTCCCACATATGAGTATTTGCTTTTCTGTTTCTAACTTATTTCATTTTACATAATCTCTTCCAAGCTCATTCGTGTTGCTGCAAATGACAGGATCTCATTCTTTTTCATGACTGAGTAGTATTCCATTGTGTATATGTATCACATTTTCTTTACCCATTCATCTGTTGAGGGACACCTAGGTTAATTCCATATCTTGAGTATTATAAATAGTGCTGCAATAAACATGGGGGTGCAGATGTCTCTTTGGTATGTTAATTTCCTTTCCTTTGGATATGTACTCAGCAGTGGTTGCTGGATCACATCTTAGTTCTAGTTTTGGTATTTTGAGGAAACTCCATATAGTTTTCTACTATGTCTGTACTACTTTACATTCCCCACCAACAACGTTTGAGAGTTTCCCTATCTCTGCATCCTCACCAACATTTGTTATTTTTTGGTCCTTTTCATAATAGCCATTCTAATTGGGGTGAAATGATATATCATTGTGGCTTTGATTTGCATTTTCCTGATGATTAGTGATGCTGAGCATTTTTTCTTATACCTGTTGGCCCTTTGTATGTCTTCTTTTGATATATGTTTATCAGGTCATTTGCCTATTCATTAATTGAATTATTTGTTTATTTGCTGTTGAGTTGTTTAAGTTCCTTATATATTCTGGATATTAATCTCTTGTGAGATTAATAATTTGAAAACATTTGCTCCCATTATGCTGGTTGCCTCTGCTCTGTTGACTGTTTCTTTTGCTGTGCAGAAGCTTTTTAGTTTGATGTAATCCCATTTGTCTATTACTGCTTTTGTTGTCTGTGCCTTAGAAGTCATCTCCATAAAATTTTTGCCCACACCAATATCTTGGAGTGTTTCCCCTCTGTTTTCCTTTATTAGTTTTATAGTTTCAGGCCTTACATTTAAGTCTTTAACACATTTTGAGTTGATTTTGGTAAATGGTGAGAGATAAGGTCTCAGTCTTCTGCATGTGGATATCCAGTTTTTCCCAACACCTTTTTTCTTGGTGCCTTTGTCAAAAACCTGTTGGCTGTAAATATGGGTATTTATTTATGGTTTCTCTATCCTGTTCCACTGTTTCATGTGTCTGTTTTTATACCAGTACCATGTTGTTTTGGTTACTAAAGACTTGTAGCATATTTTGAAGTCAGTTAGTGTAATGCTTACAGCTTTATTCTTTTTGCTCAGGATTGCTTTAGTTATTTGGGGTCTTTTGTGGTTCCATATGAATTTTAGGATTTTTTTTTCTATTTTTGTGAGGAATGCCACTGGTATTTTGATAGGGAATGCTTTGAATCTGTAGATCACTTTGCGTAGAATGGTTATTATTACAATATTAATTCTTCCAATCCACGAACATGGAATGTCTTTCCATTTTTTTGTGTCCTCTTTAATTTCTTTCATCAGTATTTTGTAGTTTTCATTGTAGAGATCTTTCACCTCCTTGGTTAGATTTATTCCTAGGTATTTTATATTTTGGCAGCTATCATAACTGGGATTGCTTTCTTGATTTCTTTTTCTGCTAGTTTGTTGGTGGTATAAAGAAATGCTATTGATTTTTGTGAATTTATTTTTTATCTTGTAACTTATCTGAATTTGTTGATCAGTTCTAAGAGTTTCTTGGTGGAATCATTAGGTTTTTCTCTATATAAGATTATGTTAAATGCAAACAAAGACATTTTGACTTCCTGTTTTCCAATTTGGATGCCCTTTATTTCTTTCTCTAGCCTAATTGTTCTGGCTAGAACTTCCAGTACTATGTTAAATAATAGTGGTGAGAATGGGCATTCTTGTCTTGTTCTTGTTCTTAGAGAAAAAGCTTTTAACTTTTCCCTCTTCAAGATAATGTTAGTGTGGGTTTGTCACATATGACCTTTATTGTGTTGAGATACTTTCCTTCTATACCTAATTTGTTGAGAGTTTTTATCATAAATGATGTTGAATTTTATCCAATGTTTTCTCTGCATCTATTAAGATGATCATATGGTTTTTGTCCTTCATTTTGTTGATGTGGTGTATCACATTTATTGATTTGAGTATGTTGAACTATTTTTGTATCCCTTGGATAAGTCCCGCTTGATCATGGTGTATAATCTTTTCGATGCGCTGTTGAATTCAGTTTGCCAGTATTTTTTTGAAAATTTTTGCATCTATGTTCATCAGGGATATTGGCTTGTAGTTTTCTTTTTTTATTGTTGTATCTTTGATTTTGGTATCAGGGCAATGCTGGCCTCACAGAATGAGTTTGGGAGAATAGCATCTGCTTTGATTTTTTGGAATAGTTTGAGAAGAACTGGTATTGATTCTTCTTTAAAAGCGTGGTAGAATCCAGCAGTGAAGCCATCCCCATCCTGGGCTTTTCTTTCTTGGGGGACTGCTAATTACTGATTGCTAGGGTAGCAGTCAGGACCCTGGACTTTGAGGGAAACAATGAAGTGTTCTGCAGTTCCTCAGGTGAAGTGAGCAACACTGGTGAGTTGCTGGGGCCATGTGCAGGGCCCTGTGCCCCCATAAGAGATGCTGGAGCACTTTGCAACTGCTCAGTGGGAGTGGGACACTTTGGGCAAGGCCACTGTGGTTGTGGGTGGGTCTCTGTGCTCCCAAGAGAGATGCTGAGGTGCACTGTAGCTCCATAGGTGGAGTGGGCCACTCTGGGAAAGATTGTAGGGACTGTGGATGGTCCCACACACCCTCAAGAGAGACACTGGGTGACTCTGCAGCTCCTCAGCTAGAGTGGGCTGCCCTGTGCAAGGTCGCTGGGGTTGTGGGCAGGCTCCTGAGCCCGCAAGACAGATGGTGGGCCATTCTGCAGCTCCTCAGCTGGAGCGGGCCACTCTAGGTGAGGTTGCCAGGTCTGTAGAAGGGCCCCCATACTCCCAAGAGAGACACTTGTCACTCTGCAGTTCCCCAGCTGGGATGGGTGGCCCTGCGTGGGCTCATAGAAGCTACAGATGAGGATCTGCACTCTTGAGAGTACTGTATGGATGCTCCACAGATTCTCAGCCGGAGTCTGTGGCTCAGGGTGGGTTTGCTGGAGCTACAGTGGACTCTGTGCCCCAGGGTGAGGTGCACAGACACTCTACTGAAGAGAGCTGGTCAGCTCTCTGGTTACAGAAACGGTGCACGCTGTCTCCCCATGTGCTGAGAGTGGCTTCTGCACTGCTTTGGACTGCCTGTGCCCAGGGTGCAGGGAGTAGTGTGGGCACAGGAGCTAGAGTCCCAGTGTGATGACAGGGTCTTAGGGCTGTTGACATGCCAGGACTGTTGGGCCCCAGGCCATTATGCACTCAGGCATTGGCTCCAATCCCCAAATGGTGATGTGCTGTGGCAGCCCAGGACCTGGGGTGTGGGGGATCTTGGTGTGAACTCTCTCCCTGGAATACTACAGTTGTTTGGGCTCCCAGCAACTCCCCACACAGGGCTCACAACATGCAAGGGCCATGCAGCTCCTTTGTAACTGGGATTGCAGGTGTGCACGGTGCAGCTCTCACTAAACTTTTCTCTGAAGGCAGAAGTTTCTCCTGGTTCTCTGCTGCTCCTGGCTAGGGGATGGGGCTGTGGAGGGTGGGTATTATCTTCCATTCTCTGTGGGGCTATCCTGAGCTTCTGTGCTCACTAGCGTTTCTGTTACTCCTTTGATGTGCTCAGGTGCTCTCTTTTTGTTATATTTGTCCAAGTGTTACTGCATATTCGTTGTTTTGTCTTTGTGGGAGAGATGAGTGGCAGTCTTTTAATCAACCGTCGTGCTCCACCCATTCATCTGTTTCTTTAGTCATTATTTAATCATTTACATTTTTTCCTTCATAATGTTGAACTTTTTTTTTTTTTTAAATGACCAGTAAGGGGATCTTAACCCTTGACTTGGTGTTGTCAGCACCACGCTCTCCCAAGTGAGCTAACCGGCCATCCCTATATAGGGATCTGAACCCGCAGCCTTGGTGTCATCAGCACCACACTCTCCCAAGTGAGCCATGGGCTGGCCCTCATAAAATTGAACTTTATTGAGAGCTGTGGTAGACACTTTTGATTAACCCAGCTTTCATTTTCAACCCTTCTATTCCTAACCACCTTCTAAACAAGGGTGGCTATTTAACCCAATTCTAGCCATAAACATAAGAGGGTAAAACTGCTGCAGGAATCCTCAGAAATATTTGATTCCCTGACATAGATGCCACCATTTTCTTTTCTTTCTTTCTTTTCACTGGATTATATGTGTAATGATTGGAGCCGCAGCAGCTAGAATGCAAACATGAGGAAAAAGCCCAGAGAATTTTTACTTAATAGAGTTGTGGTGACTGTGTTGAGCTTATAAACTAGCACCGGCAATCATTTACTTCTGAATATTTCATATGAAAGATGTAAGTTTCCATTTGTTTAAGTCACTGTAGTTCAGTTTTCTGTTACTTGCAAACTGAAAGTATTCCTAAGAAATTTGAATGTGATTTTGGCCAGGCCTTCTGTTTGGTGGTCTTTTAATAAAGTCGTCTCTTGCAAACAACTTAAAAAGAAGATCCTGCTGCAAAGGAGCAGGTGATAATATCTCTTCCAGTACTCCTCGTCACTCAGTGAACGAAACACTAAGATTTATAACTGGGAGATTGGGACAAGAGGTATAAGTATCTGGCCCCCTGTGTCAGCACTGTCGTATATTTCTTTAACGAAGTGTGAGACCAGAACTCCATAAATTCACATAGTAGCAGAGTCAGTGGAGCTATTCAAGGAGCCCAGCATCACTCTTTACGTATTAGAGAAGTTCTCAGCCAGTTAAAAATAGGCTTGGAGAGAAGTCACTTTTAGACTACAGCTCATTTTGGATTTCTCTGAAGCTCCATTCTGGGCCACAATGTATTTCCTTTTTTCTTTCATTCTAACAAGAGCACCCAGGCCATTCAGTGACAATAGATGTACGGTTATCTTTAGTTCTGTTGTGCACCGAAAGCAGAACTATGAAGAAACAACCCTAACCCCTTGGGCATATGAAATGTTACAGCTTTTAAATAAGTGCCAACACCAGTTGAGCCTTTACAAGGGGCCAGGCTCTGTGCTTTAAATTCCCAAAACAGCCCTATGAGAAAAATACTATTAATAACCTTGTATCTTTGATGAGGAACCTAAGATTCAGAGCGGATAAGCAACTTGCTTAAGGTCACAGGACTAGTAAGTAGCAGTCCTGGTATTTGAAGCAAGGTCTGTCTGATTTCATTCAGAACCTGTGCTTTTAGCCTCCATTCATGCGAGGTCACACCAGGCTTTCTGCATCATTTTGTTTGGATCCTCAGAGCAGCCCTGTGAAATAGGCAGGGACTTCCCTAGTTTACAGAGGAGAAAATGGAGGATCAGAGAAGTGAGATGCTTCTCCAAGGTCAACCAGCGCATGCGCAATATGACTGGGACTTGGACCACATCTTCTGCCTCTGAGTCCTGTGCTCTTCCAAACATGCTGAGTGCTCAAGAGCTCTGTTATGAAAGGACACATTCAATTTTTGTGGTTGACCTCAGATTAAGCATCAGATGCTGTATCGAGAAACCAACAAGTTCAGGGCCATCCTGATTTATTCAGGGCCTTTTAGAGCTATGTTCTTGTCTAGTATATCTGTTGAATGCTATTTGGTACTTGCATTTAAAATTCCAAATATAATATTTTCTCACTGTTAGTTTAGCAGTCCTTCAAATAATGGGAGGAGAGAGCGAGCTGGAGGGGACAGATATCTTTAATAGGGGCACTGCCAATTTAGCTGATAAAACTACTACTCTTTGAACATTTGAATTATCCAGGGACAAGGAAGCTGAGAATCCCTTATAAGGCATGGGTTAGGTATTGTACGTGTGAATATTTTCTTAAACATCTGATTTTTGCAAAATAAAAGCGGTCTTCCCACATTTTTAAGCACAGTGGTAATCAAAAGAGAGCTCTGTGGAGGTAATAATACCTTGTATTTTAAATACTGCTTGTCTCTGAAGAGCTCAAAGTACTCTATAATCATTTCCTTATTATGATTCTGAAAACTTACTGGGTCAAAAAGTTACAAAGTTTATA
The DNA here is from genome assembly GCF_000696425.1 of Galeopterus variegatus. Classification (NCBI taxonomy): domain Eukaryota; kingdom Metazoa; phylum Chordata; class Mammalia; order Dermoptera; family Cynocephalidae; genus Galeopterus; species Galeopterus variegatus. The sequence goes on along the minus strand of NW_007726194.1, from coordinate 655,119 downwards.
TCTTAACAGTCTGGCCTCAGTTTCCTTTTGGGAAATTTGAGATAAAAGATCAGGCTGCTTTCTAAGAGCTGTCTCACTTTTTCCCCACCCACCTCTCTCCACAGGCCCTTTCCCCTATCATTCTGCTATCTAGTCAGCTTCTCTTTATTTCCTAGATCTCACTAGTTAATCTCATGATATAGAACCATAGAATATTTTAATTAAAAGAGTTTCACACCAGTGAACTGGAGTCTGGCAGATAGTTCCAGGTGGGGAGGGGGAAGGGCCCTTCGATCAGATCCATTTTTATTTGCTTTTATACATTGGGGATCGGCATAGGAGTTTATTTTTAAGGAGGATTTTTATGTTAAAAGATTTTGAAATCTGGTAGTCCAGCTCAATTCCTTCATTTTACCAATGGAAAACTGAGGTGCAGAACAGGGGAGTAACTTAAAGTTTCACCCCAGCTATGGGTGGCCCACCTGTCCTGGAATCCTGGCCTCCAGTTGCTGGTTGGGGTCTTGGCGGGCCAGCTGGATGCTTTTCCCACAGATGTCATTTTCCCAGCATAAGTCTCAAAAGTCAGCCAGGGGCTCAGCCCAGCTACGGGTGGCCCACCTGTCCTGGAATCCTGGCCTCCAGTTGCTGGTTGGGGTCTTGGCGGGCCAGCAGGATGCTTTTCCCACAGATGTCATTTTCCCAGCATAAGTCTCAAAAGTCAGCCAGGGGCTCACGCCTTGAGGGGGCTTCACTGCACCTGGTAAAACAGAATCTTTTTTCTTTTTTAGAGTAAAAGGGACCCATTTTACCTGGGAACATTTGTCTCCACCATGCAGGAAGAAACGGGTAGAATTAGTAGGTGCCATTTTCACCTCGTCCCAAATGATTCTCCACCTTAACTAGGTCATGAAGAAAAAAGTGTAAGAACAAACACACACATATATTTATATAGCTACTGCCTTCCAAAGAGGGCAAAGAGTATATGTGTGTGTGTGTGTGTGTGTGTGTGTGTGTGTGTGTGTGTGTGTAGAATGTAGAGAAAAGGGAACCTCATATACTCATATTGCTGGGAAGAATGAAAAAGTGTTCAGACATGAAGGAAAGTTTAGTGGTTCCTCAAAAAGTTAAACAGAAAATTACCATATGATCCAGCAATTCCACTCCTAGATGTAAACCCCAAAGAACTGAAAAGAGGGACTCGAACAGACAATTGTACACTGATGTTCATACCAGCATTATTTACAATAGTCAAAGATGGAAAAAAACACAAATGTCCATCAATGGATAAACAAATTGTGGTTCATAACTACAATGGAATATTATTCAGCCATAACAACGAAAAAAAGTACTGTAGCTTCAGAATTTTGCATTAGATTAGATTAGACTAAGACTAGAAATAAGGAAGACAGAGGGAACAATGTCTGCCCCTAACATTTGTGAAGCCCAAGGCAAGTGTATAAAATGAGGCCCTTGGCCTGTAGCTTGTCCCCTTTTTTCCCCTCCCCTGATTGCTCCTGCCCTGAGAGGGCCTCACACATGTGCATGAGGGCCTCACACATGTGCATGTGGGCACCAGCCTCATGACAAGATCCACCCACAGCCCAAGCCTCACCCTAGCCCATCCTTATGCCCTGCACACAGCTGCCCCTGGGCTATACACTTGCATCATAATTTGTCCTCTGCAGGACAGACCTGGGGAAGCAAAGTCCAAGGAGTGGATTCAGGGCCATGTGCGTAGGGAATTCTGAACACTGGTTCATGGAGGGTGGTCTAGAAGCTGACCACGACTCTGGGTGGGCATGTTCCCTAGGCCCTGTGACTCCTCACCCACTAGAGAAGAGAACACCTGCAGGAGAGCCAGTCTGGAGTCTCTAATGTGCAAGGTCCAGGCCAGGGGCCTGGGCTGCTCTAGTCTACAAGAAAGACTAGAAGGAGCTGTGATTTATTGAGCCAGGCCGTGGCAGGGCACTTATATATTTACCACTTGATCCTTATGACAGTCTGAGAAAGTATTACTTGCCCCATTTTACAGGTGAGACTCATGATATTAAAGAGACTTGTCCAGGGTCACACTGTGATTCTAAAGTCTGTGTCCCTTTCAAAAGCTGTGTTCTTCCACAGGACAACTGGAGAAGGCACCAGAAAATTCAAAGGATGCTTCTGGACAGAGGTGATTTCATCTGACATCAGAAGTCAGTAAAGCCATGCAGCATGCTCAGTAGGCTTTTGTTCTTGTGTTTGCTTGGTGACAAGGGAGAATCGCAACTGGAGAAGGCACCAGAAAATTCAAAGGATGCTTCTGGACAGAGGTGATTTCATCTGACATCAGAAGTCAGTAAGCCATGCAGCATGCTCAGTAGGCTTTTGTTCTTGTGTTTGCTTGGTGACAAGGGAGAATCTTTTGCAGGCTTCCTCTGCTGCTCCACCCTGGGGCCACCCAGAGCATGTTGTTTGGTGTTCCCAGCAGTTCAGGTTGACACAGTGACAGTGAGTCATGGCACAGCCACATCTGTCCAGGACCACACAGCCTTCTGTCTAAACACTTGCACGCAGCACAGCTGTGCAAAGGCACCCTTGAGTTCTCTGGTAACAAGGCAGGGTGGTTTCCCTGGTGTATTAACATCCCTCTCAGTCTCGCAGGTGATTATCCACCTAACAGTCTGGAAGCTGAGAAGCCTCTGAACAATGCAGTGAGATAAATTCAACCAGAACTTTTCTTCACTAATTTCTTTGCTACCTAAAACAAGTTTCTTATTATTTCAATGGTGCTGTGGTTTTCTTCTTTGGAAAGAGGCATGTAGGTACTAGCTTTGTATGATGAAGGGCTTTAAACTGTGTTATTATTGATGCTTTTTAAGTAATCAGAGCTGCTTATGTTTGGAAGAGTAGAAAGGGCTACCTGGGAGGTAGTGAGTTCCCCCCAAACTGTGGATTTTTAAGCAGACTATGGAAGACTTGGCAGCAGTATGTGGAAGATTTAAGAACTAGATGATCTCTTAAGTCCCTTTTAGCCTTATGGCTAAATTTTAAATATTCTTCATTATAAAAGATGATAAAGTGTATTAAGTACCATAAAGAGGCACATATTGGGGCATTATAAAGGTATGGAGTAGAGAAGAGATTTTTTTTCTAGCTGGGGAAACTGTAGGTGCCTTCATGGAAGGGATGGCATTTGAATTTTGACTTTATCCTGGAAAAGGGGAAGTTATCAGTTTGTTTATTTCTTTGCTTGCTTGTTTTTTAAACAAAGGAGTAATATAATAGTCATAAATGCTGTTCGCTAAATATTTCTGGGTCTATATCTTTTGGACACATGATAGGATTGTATTTCTTGGTCACCTGTGGGTGACCAATTCTGGCCAATGATTTGTGAGCAGAAGTGACACCCGCCGTTTCCAGACAAACATTTAATTATCAGTGTGAATGAGGTTCTCTAGAGCTCTCTTTTCTCTCTTCTGTATCCTCAGCAATGTTTCAGATCATGGCTGGTCCATCAGCGTGGGTCTCAGAGGGAAAACGGTAATGACATGGAGCTGAGTCTCCTGCTGCCAAACAATGGACACGTAGTGAGAGTGAGAAATAAATCTTTGCAGTTTTAAGCCACTTTAATGTTGGATTTGTGTGTCACTGCAGCATAGGCTAACCTGTCCTGACTGATACAAGGAACAGGATCAGGGTTGTGCTTTGGGAGTGTTAAGCTTGCTGTGGTGTGCAAGACAGATTTCCTTAGGAGAGATTAGAGGCAGGAATAACAGTTAGAGGAAGGTGCAATAGGCCAAGCAAGAGGTAATGAGCACATGAGGAAAGGCAATGGCCAGGAAGGAGTGGAAGGTGCAGATGCAGTGACTTTCAAAAGTGACTTGGAAGAAGGAGAAGTCACAGGACATGGCAAAAAATCAGATTGATTCGCAGACACCTTCTTGACTACTTTTTGTGTTCCACTCTGGTGCAACAAGCATGATTGCTAAAAATGTCCCTGGAAACTCACTATTGGTTGCCTGAACAATTACCTCTTTAGGACCCCACCTTCCTGCTGCTTTGCCCAGCAGGAAGAGCTGCACCCAAATTCTGCTTCTGAGGGAACCTGGCAGGAGGCTTCCTCTCCTAGACAGGAGGGTCTGTTCCTGAATCCAACTTCCTATGATCCCCAAGGTTTGCAGGTGTTAGATACTTGGCTTTCCCAAGTAACCCTAGTAACCATCTAAACCCACTGGTATACGAAAGCCAGGCAGCCTGGCACCCTGCAATCTGCTGTTCCCCCTCATAAGTATGCTCTGATGCATGACTGTTAAAAAGGAGACATGTAACCATGGCAAATCCAGCAGGATGTCCTGGCTCTCCTATGCCTCTCTATGGAAAACTAGTCCATATGCCTTCTACTGCTCACCTTTATTTTGTAGGTTTTCCTAAAAAATCCTGTTTTGTAACCCAAATTATGTACTGAGCCCTCTTGCACATTGCATGACAGGTGTGACAACAAGGGGACTTGTCATGCACAACCGCCGTCGATGCAGATTTATCATGTCACTCCTCAGACTATGGGGGTAGGAGAATGGGCATGCAGAGGGCCTGGCAGATGAACCCTGGCCCATGAGTCAAATAGGAAGACTGAGAACACATAGCCTTCCAGATGAAAGAAAGGGGAAGGGGGAAGTTTTTATGATAAATGCAAGATCCTCTGAGGGCGGAGGAAACCTGTGTGAATGACAGCTCCAGTGCCAGCCATTTTGGTTTTTACTGGAGGATGGGATGAACCAGAAACCTTTTGTGGGGAAAGTGCAGCAGGTATGCACATGGTATTTGACAAACTAAGTGTGCTTTTTGGCAGCCATAGCATCAGCATGGTATAAGAAGACAGAAGTCGAGACATCTTAAGTTTCTTGTCCTGACTTACTTTAGTTCACTAAATGTATACTGAGTTCCTGCTATGCGTCAAGCCCTGTGATTAATTGGTGCTGGTGAATCCTTAGGAACCAGTTGCCCACACGTACTGTGTTCTGTGGTTATGTCAACTTCTCTGGAGAGTTGGTTTATGTCTGTGGACAAGAAGGCTTCCCAGGACTGAACCCAGGATTACGGTGACTTACCCACCCTGTCACCAGCAGTGCTGGACCAACAAAGGTCTCCCACATGCCCAAGGCCTTGCTTGCTTCACTTACATTGGATCAAGGACAATTGGGAACACATATTATCTGGAAGGCAGGTGGCTCAGGAGAGGAAAGGGGAGGAAGCAGGAAGGTACGCAGGCCAAGGACCCACTTCCAGGTGGCCCATCAGAGAAGTTACCCCACTCAGAGAGAACTGGGAACTTCTCTTCACCTGGGCAGGGAGAGGGGAGGTGCAGAAAGGCCAAAAGCATTCCACCTTTGTAGCTTCCTACACTGAAGAAACCATCAGAGTGGAGGCATATGGCAGGGAAATTTATTCTAGTCTGCACTTTTCTTATCAATTCCTACTGGGATAATATTTCTTTAAACTGGATGGGAAATGAGAGAGAAATGGAACCAAAACACATATGTAGTGCTGCATGTACCTCACTCTCAACACGTTCTAGTGGGAAAGAAATAATTAAATGCTGATTAAAAGTTGCTCCAGTACGTACCTTGTTTCAGGTTATAATAAAAAGATTTACATGTTATCTACTGATTTTATTTAAAATGTAATAGCTTATCTCATTGCATGACCAGTTCTTTTTTTATAATTATATGTGTTCGAAAACTGAGCAACAAAGTTCCTCTGAACTGAAATACATTGATGCCTTGACATGATCAATAAGAGAAACTTAGCCACAAAATGTCCTCAAGCTGTCAGAGTATACACCTGAACCGATATTGTGTGTCCGTTACAATTTGCTTTTATTTATCCATCAGCATCCTTACCAACTAAATATAAGCATGTGCAAAGAACAGTTACAGACATGGACAAGCACTGGTGTCTCCAGAATTATTAAGAATCATTTAACTGTGAAATATCAGTGTTCAAAAGTTCTGATTTTGCCTGTGAGGTGCTTTTCATATTTTATTTTGATAACTGGATGCAAATGATCCGCAGTGAACCTTCTCACCTGTGTTCTTTGCATGGTGGTACAACTGAATCTGTTTATTAAAGACTATTAACAAATACAAAGCCCAATTTAGATTTATACAAATCAACTACATTTGGGGAGTCACGAAAAAAAATTGTGAAGGTAAAAACAAGGCCGTCTTTAGCTGCAGCTCTATTGACTTTGGCTTTCTAAAATTATTATGATTTGTAACAGTGTATGTTAAAACAATTGGTATGTTCAATGCCAAGAGCTCCAAAGTAAGAATGGAGAGTGTGAGTCCAGGCTCTACCACTTATGAATTCTTGGATCCGGAGCAGTCAATTCCCCCATTGGCCTTGGTAAGACTGGGATAAGCATCCTTTCTGTACCTATCGAATCTGTTTATTAAAGACTATTAACAAATACACAGCCCAATTTAGATTTATACAAATCAACTACATTTGGGGAGTCATGAAAAAAAAATTGTGAAGGTAAAAACAAGGCCGTCTTTAGCTGCAGCTCTGTTGACTTTGGCTTTCTAAAATTATTATGATTTGTAACAGTGTATGTTACAACAATTGGTATGTTCAATGCCAAGAGCTCCAAAGTAAGAATGGAGAGTGTGAGTCCAGGCTCTACCACTTATGAATTCTTGGATCTGGAGCAGTCAATTCCCCCATTGGCCTTGGTAAGACTGGGATAAGCATCCTTTCTGTACCTATCTTATTGGTTTGCCAAGGGGCTTAGATAACAGAATAGATGTGATAGCTCTTTGTTAGATTGTTTAAATATGAAAGGATGCACATAACTCTGCTAATAAGAGCCCAGGAGAACAAAGGTCATATGTTCTGGTTTCCTGGCATTTGCACAGACATGGAGAGCTCTTGACAAAGATCACTTTTGCTGCTGTTATTGCAGTCATCCTCATCATTGTAACAGCCGTGTGCATAGTCATCTCACCTCTCCCCATTAGGTGGCTTATACATCTTATATATATTTGATTCAGCAAGCCCTGATTAAGCACCTGCTTTGCACCAGGTACTGTTACAGGGGATACAAAGTCAGGTCAGAAACGTTCTTACAGCACCCAAGTAATTCTAATGAAAGGCAGAAGTGTGAACAGGCTCTTGTAGCAACACAGGATCTTTGTTGAAGGAGGGCTTAATTCCGAAGTGGGGTGAAGTAGAGAGGGTACTCATACAAAAAGTGGAATTTAAGCAGGTCTTTAAAGGGCCCAACACAAATGTCTGCTAGATATTTCCTGGATGAATGCACAAAAGAATTACTTTTAGCAGCACGGTTAGCTGAATCAGGCTCTGACCCATGAACTGACTGCAGTCTTCTTTCCTCTTCATGTCTGAATGTCTGGGTTTTAGTGGAGGACCAGCACATAGTGGGCACTCAGCAAATGTTGTAGAGGAAATTAATGAGCAAAGTAATATTGTGTTTTGGAGTTTGGTTGGTTGGTCAGATACCAGAGTAAAGAGAGGGCATCCACCTTGCTCCAAGACCTTGGCTGGGTCACTTGCTTCTTTCTTGTCAGGACACTGGACAGGCATATCTGATCTGCTTCAGAGGATTGATAGTGGTTTGCTGCCTGGGAGGTCTCTGGAATTGACTGCCCAGTAAAAAGAATAAAGCAACTTCCTGCAAACATGCTGGGGACGATAACGGCTGTCATATGAGATTTGAGACTGGGGAGATGTCACAGGGAGCAGCCATCACTGTGCTGCACAGGAGGACTAACCTGAATGCTACTATTAGCATGGAAGACAAAGGTGATTAAGCAAACGTAATTGTCTCCTGTGTCGAGGAAAGCTTCCTAGGGCACTTTTTTAAAAAGAAGGTTAATTATTTTCATAGATAGTTAGAATATTAGGGTTATTAGGAGAGAAAATACTGCTGATGTTTAATCTGTACTTATTGATGGCATGCTAATGAATTGAGAAAAATCTCACTGATTGGCCCAAAGCCTTAGCATGGAAAGCTCATGTGGAATAACAGTCACTCAGTCTCTCAGGCCCTGAGTGACTGCCATGCAACAATCAAGTAACCAGTGCTTTCTGTTTCAGTAGTGGCAATGTCTGAGGAGCAGGCAGAGGTTTGAGAGTGTAATAATTCTGCTTTGGGGGGTGTGTAGCCCATGCCCACATCCTCACCCACCTGTGGGACTAATTTTGTCTTTGTTTTCCTGCTAGTGGAGTCTTTCAGCTAAAAGTCTCCCTTGCATAAAGCATGATGTTTTATGAGTATGTAAAGCACCTTTATATATTTGGTTTAGTTTTGTCTAGTTTGCAAGAGTCAGAGAAATGCTGTTTGCCTCAGGTTACAGGAGTGGAATGTAATGGAGAAATCAGGAGTGAGTAAAGCCTATTTATGGCCGTGAAACTGGGCCTCAGACTAAAGTCCCCTCATATGGATGCCCACTGCTGCTCTTCAAGTCACTCTGGCAGTCCAGAGCCTCGGCTTGTCCTGCGCCGGTACCTCTTCCCACGGTGGCTGCTCTCCTCTGCTTTTCTCCTCTCATGGCCTCAGCTCACTGCTAGGTCTCTGAGTCTCTCAACTTCTGCCCCTCCTTATTGTCCCCACTTGTGCTTGCACTCCCTTCAAGAGAGGAACTTCCACACAGAGGATGTCTGTAGGCAGGACCTGTTTCATGGATGTGCAAATCATGCAGGTGAACCAGTGCTCAGCAGGGCCCACGCCTGTTCAGTGTTCTGCTCTGGGAAGACTTCCCAGACTAGATGCCTGCTTCACTGACTCCCACAGCAACACTGTACCTCCATAAAACCATGTATTACATTGTAATGTTTTCATCTGCTGGTTTATCTGTCTTGTTTGTCTAATATACTGTTAGCTCCCTTGAGAGCAAGAAATAAATGTTATTTATTTCTGCGTCCCTGGCACCTAGCACAGTACTCACCATGTAGTAGGTGCTCATTAAATACCTGTGGAATGAAAACAAAGGCCCACAGTTGGTTGGTGGCATTGAGGCTTGAATCAAAGTCTCTCATCTCTCTATCTTGGGCTCCACAACTACCAGATACTCAAATGGATTTTCAAATGACAGCTCTTATGAGAACCATTGTCTTTTCTGTCGCTCTTGAAATGGGTTTCTAAACCAGCAAAATTGCACTTGCTGCTCAACTCTTCCTTGAAAGTCACATCAGGCTCAGGTGACCTCTGTGTTTCCAGCTGGACAAGTGCAGCCCACAGGGTGATGAGGGCTCANGGCAGGACCTGTTTCATGGATGTGCAAATCATGCAGGTGAACCAGTGCTCAGCAGGGCCCACGCCTGTTCAGTGTTCTGCTCTGGGAAGACTTCCCAGACTAGATGCCTGCTCCACTGACTCCCACAGCAACACTGTACCTCCATAAAACCATGCATTACATTGTAATGTTTTTATCTGCTGGTTTATCTGTCTTGTTTGTCTAATATATTGTTAGCTCTTTGAGAGCAAGAAATAAATGTTATTTATTTCTGCGTCCCTGGCACCTAGCACAGTATTCACCATGTAGTAGGTGCTCATTAAATACCTGTGGAATGAAAACAAAGGCCCACAGTTGGTTGGTGGCATTGAGGCTTGAATCAAAGTCTCTCATCTCTCTATCTTGGGCTCCACAACTACCAGATACTCAAATGGATTTTCAAATGACAGCTCTTATGAGAACCATTGTCTTTTCTGTTGCTCTTGAAATGGGTTTTTAAACCAGCAAAATTGCACTTGCTGCTCAACTCTTCCTTGAAAGTCACATCATGCTCAGGTGACCTCTGTGTTTCCAGCTGGACAAGTGCAGCCCACAGGGTGATGAGGGCTCAACAGGACCAAAGAGGTTCAGTGTGGACCTGCTCGGGTCACCACTGGTGTGCGGATTGCAAGTAACAGAGCTGAGCAAAGTAGAAAGCACAAGGAAAATTCCAGTTTTGGAAGGCTGGAAAGGGAGAGGAGGTTGTAGAATACAGAGAGTCATCATTCTTTTCTTCCTCCAGTTTCTTGGTTTCTGCCTCAATTCTGTTATTTAATAGCTGTGTAACCCAGGACAGGTCACTTAACCTTGATCAAGTTTGAGATACTTTGTAAAGCTGTAAAATGTGATGCTCATATAAAGATCTGTTATTACCAAATATACTTACCACACACGTGGCTTTCCATGAAACTCCTTCACTGAATTTTGGACAGGCTTGAACATCCCAATGGAACATTGGCATCTAAGGTAAAAACAGAGATTTGGGCTGTCATAAAAACCCAGAAGTGCCTTTATAGACCTAAAAACATAGATTGTAGGCAGGACTTGCTGTCTCTGGGGAGGAAAAAGTTATGAACTTTTTTTTTTTTTTAAAAAAAAAGATGACCGGTGGGCTGGCCCGTGGCTCACTCGGGAG
>NW_007726194.1:637485-643941 GCF_000696425.1 Galeopterus variegatus | reverse complement strand
TGTGGTGCTGATAGCACCAAGGCCACGGGTTCAGATCCCTGTATAGGGATGGTTGGTTAGCTCACTTGGGAGAGCGTGCTGCTGACAACACCAAGTCAAGGGTTAAGATTCCCTTACCGGTCATCAAGATGACCGGTATGGGGATCTTAACCCTTGACTTGGTGTTGTCAGCACCACGCTCTCCCAAGTGAGCGAACCAACCATCCCTATATAGGGATCTGAACCCGTGGCCTTGGTGTTATCAGCACCACACTCTCGCAAGTGAGCCACAGGCCGGCCCAAAAGTTATTAACTTTGGTCCTTGCACCTTTTAGAAGTTGTCTCCTTTTTAACATTTTTCCCAGCAACCCCACTTCAAATTCAAGACATATTTACTGATGACCTCATATTACACAGCAAGTATAAGGGACAACATAAGTCCTGTCTGAAGTCTCATGAGTAAAACCAGACACCAACACAGATAATTATAACCCAAGGTAGACCATAAAACAAGTGACAACAATGGTCTGACAGATTGGAAGAGGAAAGATGACATCTAACCAGGGGGCTGAAGAATGATTTGTGAAATCTCTCTATCTCTGGGTCTTATGGTTCTTGTACCTAGTCCCTTTGATAAGGGAAAAGCTCTCCCAAGTTCTTCCAGACCCTGTGGACAAGTGCAGGGAATTTTTCTTCAGCGATCTTTCCTTCTCAGAGCCTGGGAATGGACTATCAGATTGTCTCAGTCTTTCCCTCCTCGTGAAGCCCAGGGCCCTGCACAGCTTTAGTTTGAGATGCTTGGCTTCCTAGAATCTTGTTGTGTAGCCCTGAGGCGAGCCTCTTACACTCTCAGTTTTCTCATCTGGAAAATGGATGTAATAATTCTTGCTTCAAAGGAATGTTGTAACATTTAATTGATGTTTGCAAAGCCATCTGAGATCCACAGATGAAAGACTGTGGAGAAGAAGACAGCATGATTATTATAGAGGAATTAATCCCTTCATCAGCCTTTAGGAGTTCTCTGTTTGTTCAATCTGTACCCTCTTTGGGCGGGTGGGGGGTGGAGGGAGGTCACTGGACTGCATTTTCAGATGCAAAATATTCTTACAGAAAGAAACAGGTGGTTCTTGTTTTCCTAGTTACCCTCTGGGACATTCTCAGTTCAACATCATCCCTAGACCACTACTCTCTCTCTCCTTATTTTTTCCACTTTTGAGGTAATACCTTTTCTTCTTCACACCTGATCAGTGTTCAGCCTAGATGTACCCTGGAGCACGGTGTGAGTGAGAAGAAGCTGACCCATTAGTAGCAAGTCTGTTGACTTCAAAGACTCATAACTTCCTGCTCTTTGAGCTACAGAGAACAACACATCATTCCCATCTGTGCTGTCAGTGACAGCTTCTTAGCCCCTTGGAAAACATATCTCCCTTGTCTGGAATCTGATACTCTTCATCTCTTCAATCTGAAAATGAGATGAATGTTCTTGGTCTGTGATTCCATAGTGGGAAGAATGGGATGCCATCATAGTCTGATACTTTCCTTTGGCTTTGTTGTTGATTTTGTATTATTTCCTTTCTTAAGATTCCTCAACTATAAAATGAGGATAATAATCCTTTCACTAATTTTCTCAAAAGGTTGTCCTTAGTAGTTAATGAGATCATGTAAGTGAAAGCACTTTGTAAACTCTAAATGATATATAGACACACAGCTGTGAGGTAGAATATTATCTGATCCGTAATGCAGAAATCAATGGGTACAGTCAACAGTCATAGAAACAGATTTAGACTGAAAGGTAAAGTCATAATGATTAGCTCCTCTGTTTCCAAGTTTGCTGAAAAAAATCTCATCTACAAGCTCTTTGCTGATCGTTTCACTTCTGAACACCTGCAGTAATGGGGAACTCACTGCCTACTGATGCAGTCTGTTTCATATTTGGAAGCTTCTCACTATTAAAAAATTCTTTCCCTAGCTAAGATGACATCAGTTGTTCTGTAGCTTCCAGAATTGGTTTGTAATTCTAGTTCCTGGCTCCACATCAAAAATGATCAAACCCTCTGTCTCTATAACAGACCTTCAGATTTTTGAAACCAAGGATCAAGTCTCTGTTGGATTCTCTCATGACCAGCTAAAACACCCCAGTTCCTTTAATTTTTCTCATGGCACTCTGTTTCCAGACTTTTGCCATTCTGGAGGTAGAATCAGTGCTTTGCTCAATGAATAGGGGAAGTGGAGGCTAGAGGATCAGCAGTAGAGCAGATGGAAAGGGTTGGATCCCTTTGTATTTAAGTTTGCAAGGAACAGCATAGAAAATGTTTTTAATCGTGTAGACCAGCATTCAGTAGCCCAGCACCCAGCACTGTCAGTGCTTTGCATGCAGTCGAGCTAAATGAAGAAACACTGTGAATGAATAAATGCGGTGAAGGTTTTGTTGTCCATAATAGATATATATTTTTATTCCTCCAAAGCGTTGTAATTTTGGAGTGTCTTCTAATAATTTTCAGCTGCAGTATCACTATGGAGGGACAGGGCAATTTTTAGTTTCTTCTTCAGCCCTGAAATGTATTGAATCCCACTGAAGTTCTGCCTTTGAGTCTCAGGTTTTAGGTACACATGACAAAATGGAGTATAAGAACACATTGGAAAGTGGGTGAGACAATGAGTCACCTGAGATCTCTCCCACTGCTATTTGCAGCTCTTTCCCATACCCAGTCTTGTGGTGACAAAACTTGTGGCCTGCAACAGAAATGAGGTCCCAAAACATTAAAAAAAGGGTGGGCCTGAGTCACAGATCCAAGTGGAAGAGACATTGGATATCTGCTAATCTAGTTCAGCACCTGATAAATGATCTCCATTGCAGCACCAGATTCCAATTTGGTTAATATTCACTGAGCAGCTATTACGTACCAGGCACTTTGCTAGATCCTTTTTCAACATAATCTCTCACTTAATCCTCCCTTCTATGCAGTGAAAAAGGTATTATAATCCTCCAGAGTTAAAAAAAAAGAGAGATTTGACACTAACAACACTGACCTGCAGCTAGTGTCCTCCCATCTTCCAAGGAAGATGTTTTATTCATTAAATCAAAAACTCTATGATGTCCTCAGCAATGGTTCCCAAACTCTGGATCCTTTAGAGCCTATGAAGTTATTGCACAAGATCTCTGAATCCATGTGATGCTCAAGATTGTCTAGAGACTGCAAAAAATAGTAATATTTTACTCATATGTAATTGTATGTCTCAAGTGTATGTGGATGCTGTTGCGATTAATCAAATACAGTTTTTAAAACCATGTGCTAAAACCATGTGTTTTTTGTCACCATATATTTTACCAATCCATAGAATTTTAAATTAATGTGCTTTATTTTTGAGCAGTTTTAGGTTTACAGAAAAGCTGAGCAGAAAGTACAGAATCCCTAAACACCCCCTTGCATTCCCCCTCCCCCTAGTTTCCCCTATTATTAACTTTTTGTATTAATGTGGTGTATTTATTACAGTAGATGAGTCATCATTTATAAAATGTTATTAACTAAAGTTTGCAGTTTACATTAGGGTTTATTCTTTGTGTTATATATTTTGGGGGTTTTGACAAATGCACAATGATGTATGTCCATCATTACAGTATTATATAGAATAGTTCACTGCCCTAAAAATCCCCTGTGCTGCACCAATTCATCTCTTCTGCTCCCTTGATCTTTTTACTATCTCCATAGTTTTGCCTTTTCCAGAATGTCATATTGTTGAATCATGAATTACATAGCCTTTTCAGATTGCCTTTTTTTTTTTTTGTCTTTTTTACTGACGGGTAACGGGATCGCAACCCTCGGTGTTGCGCCCGCACCTCGCTCAGCCAGTGAGCAGGAACCCGTCTCCACATGGGATCTGAACCTCGGCCCCAGATTGCTTTTTTTTCACTTAGCAGTATGCATCTAAGATTTCTCCATGCTTTTTCATTTCTTTTTATTGCTGAATGATATTCCATTGTACCAATAGAGTTTGCTTATCCATTCTCCTGTTGAGAGACATCTCAGTTGCTTCCAAGTTTTAGCAATTATGAATAAGGCTGCTACACATCTTAATTTTGTAAGAAACTGCCAAATTGTTTTCCAAATTGTCTGTTTCATTTTACATTCCTGGCAACAATGAATGAGAGTTCCTGTTGCTCCACGTTCTCATCAGCATTTGGTGTTGTCAGTATTTTCAGTTTTCTTTATTTTAGTAGATGTGTAGTAATATCTCGTTGTTGCTTTAGTTTGTAATTCCATAATGATATATTGTATTCAGCATCTTTTTGTAGGTTTATTTGCAATCTGTGTATCTTTTTTGGTGAGGTGTCTGTTCAGATCTTCTGCCCATTTTTTTTTTTAATTGGGTTGTTTGTTTCCTTACTGTTGAGTTTTAAGAGTCCTTTGCATATTTTGGATATGTGTCTTTTATTAAATATGGGTTTGATAAATATTTCCTCTCAATCTGTGGCTTGTCTTTTCACTCTTTTAAGTGTCTTTCACAGAGTAGAAGTTTTTAATTTCAATGAAGTCCAACTTATCAATTCTTTCTTTCTTGAATTGTGCTTTTAACATTGTTTCTAAGAAGTCATCACCAGAGCTAAAGTTATCAAGATTTTCTCCTATGTTATCTTCTAGGAGTTTTATAGTTTTGTGTTTTATATTTAGCTTTATGGCACATTTTAAGTTACTTTTTGTGAAAGGTATAGATAGGCTCTGTCTGAATTCACTTTTTTGCATGTGGACGTCCAATTGTTCTTGGACCTCTTGTTGAAAATACTACCCTTGGCTGAGCCCGTGGCGCACTCGGGAGAGTGCGGCGCTGGGAGTGCTGCAGTGCTCCCGCCACGGGTTCAGATCCTATATAGGGATGACCGGTGCACTCACAGCGCTCACTGGCTGAGCGCAGTGCGGCCGGTCTCAAAAAGGACAAAAAAAAAAAAAAAATACTATCCTTTCTGCATTGAATTGCCTTTGCTCCTTTTTCAAAGATCACTTGATTATATTTGAGGGTCTATCTCTGGGCTCTATATTCTGTTCCATTGATTTGTTTTTATCTATTCTTTTGCCAGTACTGCACTATCATTGTTACTGTAGCTTTGGCAAATAGCGTCAGTCGTCAACAAAATAGTGTCAGATTTTGTTCTTCTTTAATTTTTTATTGGCTATTCTTGGTCTTCTTCCTTTCTGTATAAATTTTAAAATTCAAAATAACTTGCTGAGATTTTGATTGGGATCATGTTGCTTCTATACCTGACAATATTGAGTTTTCCTATCCGTGTACATGGAATATGTATTTATTTAGATCTTCTTTTATTTATTTTATCTGAATCTTGCACTTTCCCTCATAGAGATCACGTACATATTTGTTAGATTTATATCTACGTATTTCATTTTTTTTGGTGCTAATGTAAAGGTTCATTAAAATTTTAAAAGTGTAAGTAATATTAAGTGGGAGGTCTATACTATTTTTAGGTTAATGTGTTCTGCCTAATCCAAAAGATGAGAAACTGCTGCCTTATGTGATATTGGACATGAAGCAACTAAAGGTGGGTCTTTGAGCTTCTATTGCCAGGGGTATCTAATGGTTTTACTGTGGCAGTGTCATTGGTACCCCAGAAGAAGAAATATCATTTGCAGCCCAAATTCTTTAGAAGGAAATAGCTTTTCCCATCCGAAAGAGTTTTAATCTCTTCTCCCTTGCCACAGCTCCCACAGAGAAAAGGTGGGCAAGAAAGGAACAGCCCGTGCAGAGGGTGCAGGTCAGAGGAATGGAGAACCATGGTATCATTCGATCATTCTTTTTTTCTAGCAGAGTAGATAAACCACATAGCTCTTAGGATAAAGACAGGAATTCTTATCTTGCCTTCAAGGCTGGAGTGGTCTGATCTCTATCAGTCTCTTAAACCATATGCTCACTCCCTCTGCTTGGCCCCGCTGGCCTTACACATCCTCTTCTTGCCACACTTCTTCCACGGGGCCTTTGTATATGCTGTTTCTTCTCCTCATTGGCCAACTCATGCATCACTTGCTTGATCCTCCCAAGCAGGTCTCTCAATGCACTATGTACTTCTGAGCACTTATTGTATTGTGTTATGCATTTACTTATGTGATTAGCTTATTACTTGACCATAAGTTCCATAAGGGCAAGCACTAGGTCTGTCTTGCTCACCATTATGGTCCCAGTGCCATAATTGTTGAGTGAGTAAATGATTGAATAGATACCCTACAGCATCATGAACTGTAAATATTTATTACTTAGAGTATGGGGATTAGCTCAGTCAATTACTTTATTGTCCGAAAGAACTTGTCTAGATATCGAGACATCTAGATACCTGGTATGAGTGGTTCCCACCCCAGACAATATAACCAATATTCTGGTTTTTGGAGCAGTGTAGCTTCCTTTACAGAGTGTTGTCTTAGTGAGACTTATAGCATTTTGGATGAATATTAACTTAATTTTAAGAGTTTTTTT
>NW_007726194.1:635774-636779 GCF_000696425.1 Galeopterus variegatus | reverse complement strand
GGTCCTTAGTCTCCTCCCACTCCCACTGTCTCATACCTGGCTTGGAATTTCTTGTGTTTCCACTGCCTGCCTGGTGCCTAAGTACATTTAATTTGTGACCTTTGGTTGGGTCCAGTTTTCCTTTGGGATCAGTTGCTGGCCAGAGAGAAGGACCGCTTTCCACATTCCTATTTTGTGCAAGGAACCATGGGAGACACACAGTTGGATCATGCAGGGCCCTGATGTTCAAGAGCTCACAGTCTGGTCAAGGAAGTGACATGCCCATAAATGGCCAGAACACTCTTTTGTCCTTTTTTAGTAAAAATAACTGTGGCTCTGCTGCTGTGTGGCCCTGAGCAAGTTACTGCAACTTCACCTCTTTCAGCCTCAGTTTCTACAACTATCAAATGAAGGTGATAATGGGGCAGTAGGATCATTGTGAGGTTTATAAAAATAATGCATATGAAAATGCTGAGAATAATACTTCATATAGAAGATACAGCCACTTAATGTCAAATCCAAATCCTGCTTTGCAAAGACCTTCACAGAGACTGTTGCAGAATGTGTTTTGGCAACCCTTGAGTCCACAGTTCATAGGGAGCCTTAGTAGGAGATCGGGCAACCGTCATTCCTGCCCAGCCATCAGCTGCACAGAACATTTTGTGCCGGCAGCAGGCTTGGCCATGTGACCTCTTCTCCTTCTTGGCTTTTCCCACTGGCAAGCCGTGAATAGCAAGAGACACCCTCCATAATGCAGAGACATTTTCCCAAGAAGCCCAGCAGGAAGAATGTTCTGTGTCTTTGCAAAGCCTGACCCTCTTCTGGAGCCAATTCTGCTGGAGATACAGAGAACCTAATTGTTTTATGTTCTTCAGGTCCCCTCGTTGGTGGCCACTTAAATCCTCCTTTATCATAATGAACTAAATACTTCAAAGATTCAGCATCCAACAGTCTCAATGGTTACAGGAGCACCACGAGTTGCAGGCTTACAGATTCAGAGAGTGTCAGAGAAGGAAGGCACCCCAA
>NW_007726194.1:634233-635481 GCF_000696425.1 Galeopterus variegatus | reverse complement strand
TATTCTATCTCCCCAAATTAAGGAGCACTTTGCTCTTTAGCAACATGGCTAGATCCCCACCATGTGTTAAGTTAAAAAAACTGCAGAACAGTATTGAAACAACATACTGTACCCCCCAAGTATGTGCAAATAAATGTTAAAATATTTTGAATAAAAAAACTTGTAGAACAATATATATAACATCAGACCATCTATATAAAAAACCAAACTGCAATATTTTTACATGTACATAAATTAATTGCATAGAATGAAATGATATTCCAAACTAATAACAGTGGAGGTGTGAGTGGGGAGAAGGTCAGAGTTAGTAGGAAATAGGATAGAAATTGGGGTCAGGAGTNGGAGCACCACGAGTTGCAGGCTTACAGATTCAGAGAGTGTCAGAGAAGGAAGGCACCCCAAACTTATTTGTCCAACTTCCTCACTTTACAGCTGCAGAAACTGAGTCCCAAAGAGACAAAACCAGTGACAGATCTAGATCTCCTGCCTTCTGGGCTCAGGCATCTGTCGTGACACTATGCTGCTTTCCATGTGGGGAAAGGAACACTGAGCATGAATGTATGTGTCTGCATGTGGTTCCACTAGAGTCAGTTATTGCAAGTAATAGAACATCAAATGCAGCCAAAACAAGTGTGTGTGTGTGTGTGTGTGTGTGTGTGTGTATGTGTGTTTGGGGTGGGGGAAGGAGGGTGCATATTAACTTATGTAACAGACACCTGGCTTTTGCAGTGTTCTTGGGATCTGGTTTCACTCCATCTCTTAGCTCTTCTTTCTTTATATCACCTCCATTCTAAGACTCTTTTTTTCTCTCAAGAAGGCCCCCAGAAGTGTCCAGGCTAAGTCCTTTCAGGATCATGTGCAATGGGGAAATAGGAATGTTTTTTGTCCTAACCTTCCCTACAAAATCCCAAGGCTCACTCTGGTTGGGCTTCTTGTATCATGTACCCTCCTCCTGTGAGCCATTCACTAGCACTGGTGACTGCAACGAGCTGACTGATGTAGGCCAGGGCCATGTGATCCACCCAGGGCTGGGGCTGGGGCCCACTCAGCCCTTGTGGACTGAGAATGGAATGATACCAGGAAGTCGAAATGGGGTTCTTTGGCCAAAGAAAAGGAAAATGTCTTCTGCATCTCCCCATTGCTTCTCTGTTTGATAATAAATTTTATTGTGTCTTAGGTTTATCAACTATTCTATCTCCCCAAATTAAGGAGCACTTTGCTCTTTAGCAACATGGCTAGATCCCCACC
>NW_007726194.1:629924-632480 GCF_000696425.1 Galeopterus variegatus | reverse complement strand
TCAAAGTGTTGAAGTGATTTGACCAAGGACACGCAACTGCAGGACAATTTTGGCTCAGTCGGTGGCACGTTGTAATAATGCACATACCACATTGTACACAAATTGTGAATGTGTTTGTTTCCCCTACTAGGCAGAGTTCTGTGAAGTCAGAGGCCAGATGCTAGTCATCTTCTTACCCCAGCACCTATTGAATGCTTTACAGGCCTTCAGGGAATGTGAGTTATTTATGAAACTTTCTGGATTCAGCTTCCTCTTCTCTAAATAAGGTGCATAGGATGGACTGGTGATACCCATTTCACCTACAAGGGCCTTATTTTAAGATCTAAGTCTTCATTTCAACAACACTCATCATCTTTAACCACATGATTGACTCCCCACCAGTCCTCCAAAGCTTGGGAAATTCAGCTGGATGAGAAGCTGAAGGATCAGCCAGTCCTTTCATGTGGGGAGAGTGAAGAGGTTTCTGTAGAAACCTTAACTGTGATGTCCTTGGCTGATGTGAGCTTAGGAGTAATAACACCTTGTGCTTCCACAGCTTCTCGCTTCCGAGGAGCTCAAAGGGCTTCCCAGACATTATCTCACTGTTGATCACCATCCTCTCTGGAGGGTAGCTGAGGAGAGCTCTCATTATCCTTCCCTGGCACACCCCGCACCAACAGGCTAAATGGTTTTCCCACAACATCTGGTGGCAGAGTCAGGACTAGAACCCGGGTTGCCAGACTTCTGTCCTTCCAGCCTGCTTAATGCCTCAGGCTGCCTTCAGGACTGATGATCTGCCTCATGGAGAAGAAAAGCAATCACTCTTACAATGGCCTGAGACATTTGCTGGGAGCCCTGGAGAGGAGACTCTCCTCCTCCAGGCTCATGAAGTTGATGATATATAGACTGATTATGGAGAAAAATTTAAGTGTGGGGTAACTCATCCTATAGAGGAATCTGGCAATGAATCACGAGGCATCAATGGATGTCAGGGTGGAATCTGTGGGGCCACTGGAAGCCTGGCACAATGGTCCTAATTAATCTGGTGCATCATAGGCTCAGTGGGTATCGTCCTCAGTAAGGAAAGACCGGAGACTTTAGTTGGACTATCTAACTTACTCTTTGATTACTTCCTAAATTATAAAATTAACATTATGGAAGCCAGGAGAAAGGACAGGCCTTGCAGGTGGGAGATATGGGTTTTGTTCAAACATTACATATTCGGGTCCCACGTGCTATTAGGAAAATTCCTTAATCTCTCTGTTCTTTAATTTCCCCACTCATGAAAACATGTGCTACCTGCCTTATCAGTTTGCTACAAAAGACAAATGAGAGACTATCTAAGCCATGTTTTTACAAATATTTGGGATACTTGATAATGACAGGACATACCCAAAGCTGTAGTATTTCTAGGATATCAATTTTAGCAAACATTTTAGGTAAATTAATTTTATATTAAAAGTAGATTTATTATAAAGTAGTATGCTACAATTGCATAACTTTTAAAGATAAAACTTTTAAAGATATTTCACCTTACCCCAGGAGTAAAGAGGGACACAGCTGATCCTCTACCTCCAAATTTTACAGGACAGAATTTCACTTTTCTTTGCTATTGGGTACCATTAAGAATATGGAATGAAGACATGTGCACAGTGTTTGTCTAAATGATCCATTCCTTTGATTTTTATGAGTTAAATTGTTGCATAAGTTTTGGTCATTTTGATGGTGATAGCTCAGATTCTTGTAGCAATGACTTCACAACATTTTTTTTTTTTTTATATCATGTCCTCAGCTTTTATCAAGTGTCAATATAATAAATGGTTGTACAGCCTGAAAAACTGCTGTTGAAGATCTGGTCTCTTATTTAAGGATGCAGGTAATAAAACTCTTCCTCAAATTTTCTGTCTAGTAGAAGGTTGTATGCTCTGAAGAATGAATATTGGCACTTTTGATCACATAATAAAAGACAGAAAACTCATCTCTTTTCTATACTTGCCTAGGCAGTAAGGAGGCTCAGTGCTGTTTTACTCTTATATTTAGTAGCAAGTATATGGAGGTTCCTGGCACGATCATCTCCTTTTTTCAAACAGAGGCAGGTCTGTATATTTAACCATCTGGTGCTTTTACTATAAGTCTTGTCCATTTTTCTTTTTTTAAAGAAATAGGTAGGGTATCAATTTTAAGAAAACCAATTCTGAGATAGCTTTATTCTGAGGCAAGCATAAAAGTTGATAAAACTCTCATTTGAAATATAAAAGTAAATTCCTCCAGAGGTGAGGCCTGAGCCAAGCTTGTAAAGGAACCTGGGTTTGCCCGTGGGGCATTTGAAGCACCTGATTAGACAGCTCCTGCTTAGGAAGAACATCACCATGCCACCTCTGTTCCTCCCACCACCTCCCCCAGTAGGGATCCTTCCCAGCCTTTTCTGTGGCAGCCAGCCCAGCACTTGCAGGCCAGGTAAGAGTACAAATGGAGGCTCCTGGTCACATTTCACTCTCTTCCCATTCCTGGATCTGCTATAAACCATTGGTGGCCTGGCATTCATGGGGTGGGTACTGCCCCACTACCCCTAAGAGT
>NW_007726194.1:622070-629100 GCF_000696425.1 Galeopterus variegatus | reverse complement strand
AGTGTTTCTCGAACTTTTCCAACCAGGTATTCCTGATGGCAGAAAAGAGCAGGATTTGGAGGTAGAGCATGAGTCACATCCTCCACTCCTGGACCACCCACTAGTCCTAGAGTGTGAACCCTGGGGCTATGGTCTGATCTAGGGATGAGCAACCTGGGGAGAGATCAGCCAGGGCCTGAAAGCAGGCTTTGGTCCATTTGCGTAGGGAATTTTAGGGTCCCAGGTACCCAGATGTTGGTCTGGAAAGAGGATGTGGGTTCCAGCTGCACACGTTCATGTGGTCCCACGGACTTCTTACCAGATGGGGAAGGTCAGAGCTGGGTGCCCTGAAGTAGGGCACCTACAGCAGGGATGGTGTCACTTGATGCTACTGTTATCTGGCAACTCGTGTGCTTAGAAAGACTGCCTTTGTCATCAACACTGACCTGCTCTGTGTCCCCTTCAGTCATGGGATCCTGGAATATTGAAGCTGGCAGCGATCATGGAGACCAACTAAACAACTCCTCATTTTAAACATGGGAGGAATACTGAGGACCAGAGAGAATTAACTTGCTCAAGTCCCTTAAATTGTATTCTAAGTATCTGCACCAAATCCTCCAAGGCTGGGGCTAAAGCAAGGAGAGAGAGAATGCTTTATAACCTGATGCAATGGTGATAGCATAGCCGGATCTACTGGGTTTACTACATCTGCCCCTAAAAATTCCTAGTGAGAAATGAAATTTAGGAGTAGAAAAAAATTTATACCCAACTTCCACTGTTAGAACAAGCATTTTCCTTCTTGGATATATTGTATTCACTCAAATGTGCTATTGCACAGCAGAGATAAAAATTAATAGCTTTGTTTCCTGTGATCTCTTTATCAGCCAAAGTACAGGATGAAGCTCTCAGTTATTTTAATGGAAAAACTGAAGTTGCATTATCAGGTGATAAGGCCATGTCAGGTGTTATTTTATTCTCTTATCTCCCTTACTCAAGGTGAGGTGTTCAGGCCCTGACAGACAAGCAGGACTATTGTGACTGTGATGTTCCCTGAGCCTTGATCTTACTGTGCCTTTTAAGATAACTGTGGCAGGTGAAAGAGGCCTCCAGGGCCGGCTGATTCTGAGCACAGATCCAAGGGAAGGAAGGCTTTGATGGCTGGGGTCTTTGTCCCAGGACAGGTAGCTTGGAGGGGCTTTGCAAACTCAGTCACGTGACTGAGGTCACCTGCACTGCAGAACTGTGAGGAGGTTATGACTCCTCCAGGAGAATTTATTAAGCAAGCACTAACTAGCGATCTCTGATGTTCCTGGTATTATGTTTGACAGAGAGGGAAAGATGAGTCATGCCAGTCCCTGCTACCCTTGGGAAGCTCACAACTCAGAGGGTTGCAGGCTTGATCACACGGGAAGGATGCTTAGTCACCTCTTCCTCCTCTGGGCTTCCAGGGCACATTGTACCTATCTGCACTCTGGCTCTCATCGCTGTGTGTGGTCACTTATTTGTCTGTGTGACTGTTTCTTCCCCTATTAGAGTGCACGCTCCTCTGAGGCAGAGACCAGCTCTTAGAGGTGGTCTCATGTCTGTCTTCAGCACCACAGCTGAAATATAGTCAGTGTTTGTGTACTGAATTAATGTGAGCAAATTCATTCATTTGTTTATATGTCATGCAGTGTCTGTTGCTTGTTTCCACTACACTGTCTTCAGCACCACAGCTGAAATATAGTCAGTGTTTGTGTACTGAATTAATGTGAGCAAAGTCATTCATTTGTTTATATGTCATGCAGTGTCTGTTGCTTGTTTCCACTGCGTAACACCACCTCTAATCACACCTGTTACTGATATCAGAGGCTTAAAAAAGGAGCAGCTTTGCTGAGAATGTCAGGCATGGCTCATGAAGCAGGACAAAGGGACCTCCTGCCTTAGTTCCCTGTCGGAGGCTCCTGGCTTCTCACCCTTCGTCAGTGCAGTTGGTTGCAGACTGGCAGTGGGGCAAGAGAGACCCCTTGGATGTTGTAAAGTGAGTGAGACAGGCTGGGCTCTGACTGCCCCTGTTCTGCCTTTTCTTAGAGAGGTGACAGGGGACAGGTTGCTTCCCTCTCTGAGCCTCAATTTCTTCACCTGAGTTATGAGGAGGATAATAAACCCTGTCTTGCCTGCTTCACAAGGCTGTTGTGGAAGTTGTATGAATATGGGTATAAATGGTACAATCCTCATAAGGGAAAGAGAAGACTATTAGGAAATAGGGTGGCCCCCTCCTCATCTTACCCTTTCACGTGCTTTGGGAAAAGGCTTCCAACCCAGGTGTGCCCTGCTTTCCTCTTTGTACATAGAATAATTCTTACTCTATGAAAACTTTACGAAGATACTGGAAGAGACGCTTGGCAAGGAATGGGACCAGATCCCCAAACTGCCATCTCAAGACAGCTTGCACATTTCACCAGGGCCCAAGAGCAGCTCAGGGAAGAGTGCATCCCAAGAGAGGGTGTTCTCGTGGAAATCTGATGGTTATTGATGAAGAGCCTATGAACGTCCTACAGGCCTGAATGACTCAGCTCCAGGAGAGACTCATTCCCATCTTAAAACCAAGAAACGTGCTGAAGCAAGGCAAGTAGTTGAAGCTATACAGATAAAAGACAGCATCTATCAAAATACAATTCCAGAATCCTCTCACTCCTGCTGGGATGGAATTGAAATAATGCAGCTATCTTATTTTAGCTGTTGTGGGTCAGGGCCTTAGAGCCTGGGGGGGGAATGACTCTGCAGGAGTGATCTTGGACAAGTCACTGGTCTCTTCAGGTTTCCAGGCCCTTATCTATCAAATGAACAGGGTGATTAAGTCCTAAGGTTCCTGCTGGCTTTGGCATTGTGATTCTATGATATCCTACTGTTTTATGATTCCTGGATGCTCTAAGGTGAATTTACAGGCAGGTAGTCCTTGTCCTATGAGACCCCAATGCATCTCTGGATGCCTAAGCCTGGTCTCCATATGAGGCTCTGCATTTCCATCTGCAAGGCCTGGGGAACCAACAGCGGCTGACCTACTCCCCCAGGGCCTGACTCTGTGTTCACATTGACACCTGTTGAGTTTAAGCTGCTGGATACCGGACCAGGAGCAGAATGTGATTTAGTCTAGCTCAGCTGTGACTCACTTAATCCTTCATGGCCCACCTCCAATGAGCCAGCCCTCTTTTATGAAGGCTTCCCACATTCCCACCCAGAACATTCTGTCTCTCCCCTGGACTCTCATGTCACCATCCCTGTAGCCTTTTTATGGCTTTTAACTACCTGACCTTATAATTAACCATGTTCTCCTCTTAGTTTTCTTATCAGTCTGTGAGGGTGGTGGTGGTGGTGGGGGAGGGGTAGGGTATTCTAGTTTCCCATCCATCCTGGGCGGGATTTTGTACATGGTAGGTACACAGCAAGTATTAATCAGTGACCTGAGGAATTCAAGATTGAGATTTGAACTAGACCTGGATCTAGATTGTACAGATCTAACAAATATATTCCTATAGTCCCTTTGGGGCTTGGTTAGTGATTCTCAGCCAGCGATCCTCGGCATACAGGGACGTGTTTAGGTAGTAATGGGGTGAGGGGGATTAGATAGAATTATTTTGGTTGTAAGTGGCAAAAGCCCAACTGAAGTTGGCTTCAGAAAAAAAAAAAAAAGACAAAAACAAAGAGAGGATGGGGAATATTATACTGGGGACAGAGCTCGTGCGGTGTGTGACAACCTACACGCTGGAGCTGTTGTCAGCCTCTGCTCTCAAACTCTCATCTTTCTTGCTGTTCTCTGTGTCAATTCTACACTCAGGCCCACCCCTCATGGTGACCATATGGCTGGCAACAACCCCAAGGAAAATAAAAAATAATTTTTTCTCTTATTCAAAAGAGTTTTAGGCTTATCTCTCAAAGGTCATTGTTAGTTAACAGTCCTTGGAGCCAAAGAGGAGGTATACTCTGATAGACTCAGGTCCATTACCCATCCTGAAGCCGGGCAAGGTGAAGGGACAAGGAGGCAGAGCCACCTAAAGGAAAAGAGGGCACTGTTACAAGAAGGAGGAAAATTGGTGCTCACAGCGAAAGCCCATCCTGAAGCCGGGCAAGGTGAAGGGACAAGGAGGCAGGGCCACCTAAAGGAAAAGAGGGCACTGTTACAAGAAGGAGGAAAATTGGTGCTCACAGCGAAACCAACAGGGCATGTCTTCAAAATATTTTCAGTGTTTCAAAAAGCCTGGAAGAAATAGTCCACTTACTGATGTTAAAGCTCTATAAGCTAATGAACACGTCAAGTTTCTTGGCCTTTGTCTGAAATTGTATCAGCTCTGTTTGGGAACATTGGATATTTCTTTTGGTCCAGAAGCTCTTTGCCTCATAAAGAATGAAAAGGAAAATTGCTTGCCTCCATACCCCACTTAACAGCGCTGGTTCATTTTAATCTCTATTTCTATGTTTTTACCCACTTGAAATATATACCATATCATGTCATATCATATCGATCATGTCACATCACATCATTTCATATCATGTGATATCATACCATGACCCCATACCCCACTTAACAGCGCTGGTTCATTTTAATCTCTATTTCTATGTTTTTACCCACTTGAAATATATACCATATCATATCATATCATATCGATCATGTCACATCACATCATTTCATATCATGTGATATCATACCATGACCATGCTCTCTCAGTCAATGATTACTACTTTCCTACTCTAAGCAGCTCTCAGCCAATGAGCACTCAGCGGACCACTTCAAGAATTGAGAGTCTTCGCCAATTTCTGTGTTTTTCTCTGTGGACCCTCATTTTCTGCCATATATTTTGTGCTCTGGTCAACAGCTTTATCTCCTACCCCTGACAAAGTGTGTGGAAGTATAAATATTGAAGGAAGATGAAGAAATAAAGTTGAGTAACTTGCTGGAGCTTAAAATGCAAGGCACAAGGGGCCTTCAAAGAAAAGGTCCAAAGTCAAGATATGGAAAGAAATAGGCATTTGTAAAAGTCTTTGACCTTAGGGAGGGCCTGGTGAGCACACCTGAGCCCAGTGAGGAGGGATGGATAGTTACACGTAGCAGAAGCCACGGCCAGGGCAAATCAGAGTTTTAGGGAATTGGAAGGAATCAGGAGATCCGTTGCTTAGGGGAGCCAGAGGCTGGGAACAAGCCCCTTCTCCAGCCAAGCTATATCAGTTGGCTCTCCAATTTTAAAATTTACAAATGTTAAAGAGAAATTATATAATGGCTTTATGTAATCATCAGAATATCTTAAGGAAGGAAAAAAAATATCCTCTGCCTTGAGTTCTTGATCTTTAAGGAGCTTACTCTCCTTTCAGGTTTAGATTTTTCTGTGTAGTTTAATTCAATTAAACTGGAACATCATCCTGGGTAGTGGGCTTGAGGAAGTGATTATGATGGGCTCTAGACCTGAGGCAGAAACAGGAGTCTAGGAAACCAGCACTCCCTAGACATTCCTGTTGGGGACAGATGGTGGGTTGGGGAAGCACCATCTGAGGACCTGCAGTTGTAACCAGGGCCCAGCAAAGAGGAGAGCGAGTCACAGCACACTGTGCGTGGTGTGCAGTAAGGAAGAGCTGGCTGGGAACTCTGCGCTTCTCCACCGTTCACATTGAGTGCTGGATGAATGAGTTCCTGTCTGTGAATTCCATACTTCCATACACACATGATCTGTTTGGGCTGCCGAGGCAACCCAGAGCCAAGGCAGGGACCCTGCCAGTTCCCAAATCATAACATTTCCATTGCCCGACTCAGGAAAAGACCTTAGAGGTGATGCTGGTCCAGTGGCCTCATTTTGCGAATGGGGAAATTAAGGCCCAGAGAAAAGAGGAAGATTTACTAAGGCTGGCAGAGCTTTGGCATGTTCGTTCCACCATCTAGTTGCATCAGGATGAGCTGGGAGTGCTTAAGGTCTTCATTCTTGGGAGGTAGCCCAGACTTACAAAATTAGGCGCTCTGAAGTGGGCCCAGGAATCTGCATTTTCACAAGTACTTGCAGATGATTCCTAAACACCCCAAGTTTGAGGACCCCTGATCTAAATTTCTAAAGCTCCTTCATAATCGACTCTGTAGAAGGGCTCTGACTCCAGGCTCAGCATTCTCTTTAATACCAGAGGCCTGCGGGAGCTGGTAACCATCAAAAAGACAGATCCAGGAGGGTGAATTGGGGAGCTATGAAAAGCAAGGTTTTGTTTCTAATCTTCCTGCAATTTGAGATACCATGTTGCATCTTTTCGGGCTAGATGTAAAGGAATCAGGCAAATGATTCCTGTTTGTCTGTTAAGGAGGTGATGTTTAAATGTATCTGTCTTGAAACACTGTTACTCTCTGAACTCTAAACGATCATTTGACAAATGAAAAAGCTCACATAAACTCCTTTTCTTCTTCTTCCTCTTTCTTTCTTTTTTTTCAAGAGCTCCCCTTCAGTCTCCAATACTTCATGTGTAAAAGTTTAACAGAGTGACATTTAATCCCAAACAAACTTTAAATTGCTGAAAACCACAAGTAATCATCTCTAAATCTTAACCATAGATATAAAAAATGAGAACAATTGGTTATTTTGGTTGTTTTTTAAAATGACATAGCTCTTTACTGATACTTAAAATAACATTTATTTCTTATTATAAGTTGGCTAGATTTTTTTATATATTGTTATGTGATGACTCCTTTTAGTATTTTAGGCTGATTCCTTTGAGATGTCCTAGGACCCCAACATAGCTAGAGGTTATTTGCTAAAACTTTGTTTTCCAATTACAAAAAGTCAATAAATCAATGGCATGTAGTAAAAAGAAATGAATTAAAAAAGGTGCAGGGGAGGGGCCGGCCCGGTGGCGCACTGCGCTAGTGCGCCGCTTGGGAAGTGCGGAGGCGCTCCCGCCGAGGGTTCGGATCCCACATACAGACCGGTTCCCGCTCACTGGCTGAGCGAGGCGCGGGGGCAACACCGAGGGTTGCGATCCCGTTGCCGGTCCCGGTCCGGTACAGGGGGGCAACTGAGGGTTGGGATCCGTGTCCGGACACGGA
>NW_007726194.1:591640-622000 GCF_000696425.1 Galeopterus variegatus | reverse complement strand
CACTGCGCTAGCGCGCCGCTTGGGAAGTGCGGAGGCGCTCCCGCCGAGGGTTCGGATCCCACATACAGACCGGTTCCCGCTCACTGGCTGAGCGAGGCGAGGGGGCAACACCGAGGGTTGCGATCCCGTTGCCGGTCCCGGTCCGGTACAGGGGCGACACTGAGGGTTGCGATCCGTTGCCGGACACGGAAAAAGACAAAAAAAAAAAAAATAAATAAAAAATAAAAAGGTGAAGGGGGAAAAGAAAGGCAATAAGAAACTCTATGAAAAACTTAAAGAAAGGAATTTAATTATAGGGCACTGTGTGACTCTGCAATAAACAATACCTACATTGTCACAAAATGTAAACAGCATTTATTGGATTTAAATTTTTGGCAAAGCACAGGAGACATAATTATAGTTAGAAAATTAGAATATAAATGTTATTTGAGCATTTAAAGTAAATGTTCAGAAGACAGAAGTTGGGAAGGGGAGCCAAAAAGGAAAGGTAGGAGAGATGATATCCTTATCCTACAAAATACTGAGTCAAAGCTACTATCAATACTCTTGGAATGAAAAATAAAGATGTAAATATGATAAAAAAAAATAAAAAGAAGAAGTCGATAAATAGTTTATCAACTTACTTATAAAGATTAAACAAAAGCATATAATAGGTTTTCTCCTTAAAATATAAACTTACACGTGTATGTTTGTATAGAACATTTGACTGGGATTCAGGACATGTCTCTGATGCTGCTTCTGCTCTAGATATGCTGTGTGAACTTGGACAAGGCACCAGCTTTCCCTGGGCCTCAGTTTCCCCTTCCATAAGTCAGACAGGTGGTTTTTGAAGACCTCTTTATACCTGAAAGTTTCAGGGTAAAGTACCAAGGGGTTATGAAATGTCCCATAGTGTGGGAGGGAACAAATATGTCATGATTTTGTTCCAGTTTAATCTGTTTCACATTTACTGTAGTCCAACCTGTGATAGATCCTCTGTGGAACACAGTTGACTCATTTCCTGTCCTAAGTGGGTCTTCTCTGAGGTGTGGAACAGATCCTTCCTTCAGATATGGAGCCAGCCAAGGGGGTCAAGTCAATGGTCCTCTTGGCAAATTCTTCATGTTCTTTATCTATGTCAAGTTAAACCTGGTAATCATCACACACACATACCCAAGGGCATTTAAGGACAGTGCGGTTTAGAAGCTAGATGTTCCTGAAAAGTGTGCACATCAAGTTTTTATAAACACAAACATGTTTTAAGTGCAGTAGAGTAGTTGGCAATTGAAAAGAAGATTAGGGTGAAACTTTTTTGTAAGATGACAAATTTCTTTTGCTAAGTAATTTTGAAGCCTGAAAAAGCCCGGTGTATTTACCACTTCTTCCAGGGACTCCCCCCTGATTGTTGCAGTCAGCAACAATCATGCACACCTTCATTCATTGCCCTCCCCTCTGAATTCTGCCCTATTCTAAGAGCTGGACCCACATCAGTAAGTACAAAATGATACTCTTAAAGCCACAGGCTCCTAAAATGTTAGAGCTAAAAGGGAACTTTGAAGTGCCAGACCTCCTCTCTCCACCTTCAACTTTATCATTTATTCATTTTCTTGTGCATTCATTCATTTAACAAGTATTTAGTTAATGCCTACTTTGTGTTAAGCATTGTGCTAGGCAGATGACATAGAGCAAAAGCAAGGCATAAAAGGTCCCCACCTTCAAGGAATTAACATTTTCTGCATAGGTGCAGGGGAGACAGATCATAAAGAAGTAAACAATGTAATTGATAGTTAATAGTCTGATGGAATGAGGAATTACTGGTCAGGAAGAGAGACCTTATTTAGAAAGGTAGGCAGGGAAAACTTCTGTGGGGAGGTGACATTTAAACTAGTATCTGAAGTGCTTAGAGGTGGAGAGAAGAAATAACCGGTAGAGACCTGATGGTGAGAAAGAGCTGGGAGAGTTTAGAGACCTTGATGGGGGAGAGGAGTCAAAGACTGGGGAGACGAGGTGCAAGACAAAGACAGATAGGAGGGCAGGGACCATCTTAGGAAAGACCTTGAGGCCACGGTGTGGAACTGGAATTGTATTCTGAGTTCAGTGGAAAGCCATCACATGATTGAAAGCAGGGGAGTGAATGATATGACTCAGGTTCTCGAAAGATCCCTGTGGCTGCTTTTTTTGGGAAGTGATTGTAAGGAAATGAGCAAGAAAGCAGAGAAACAGTGTTCTAGGTGAAAGTTAATGGTTGTGGTGGGATGCAGGGAGGTGGACTGTTCATGGTAAGTTCTGGACGTAGACACACAAGACTTGTTTGTGGATTGGATAAGAAATAGGAAGGAATCAAGGACAATTCCTTACATTTCAGATTGTGAACTGGGTGGAAGGTTACTTATTAAGATGGGAACATTGGGGGAATACAGTACAGCTTTGAGAAAAAAGTCCAAGAAAGCTGTTTTGGACGTAGTAAGTTTCATATTCTCATTGGACCTTCAAGTAGAGATGTTGAATAGAACACTGATTCTTCTTGAAAGGCCCTCTGAGCATTGCAAAGGCATTAGTTTTGTCTCCTGAACTAGGCTGAAATCCCCCCAAAGGCAGGCAGGGCTTATATTTCATGTTTCTTCTGTCTCCTTTGAGTTCAAGGTGAGAAAAATGCAAAATTTCACATCTACTTGGGGGAGGTAAATTCCCTCTAAAGGAGTAAAGCTCTAAGATGTTGGTTGCCATTGTCAAGATTCCAGCCCAGTGTTGCTAGGTCTTATGCTTTTTCAAGAGAAGCCAGAAATCTGGGTTTTAATGAGAAACTTCCCAGCTGTCAAATGTTGACTTAAATTTTTTAAAAAGTGCCGTGGGCCAAAGAAAACACATAGTCTTCATTGGGCCCAAGGGCCACCAGTTAGCAAGTATATCTGAAGTTTTTATGCATGATCATCCATCTGGAGGAGGGGAGAGGGCCCCCCAGAATATGCTGGAAATTAACTTTCCTGCCAACCCTGGCATTTGGGAGCTACATCAAATTTGTTTGATTAAAAAAACATTTTTTTAGGTGACATATGCCATACTCCAGCGTGGTGGAGCAAGTACACACCAATTATGTGCATTTTTCCCACTTGACTGTGGGTTCCTCTAGGGCAAGAACCATGAGTATTCATCTTGCTGTCCTTCTCACATGTGATACAGCACAGAGGACAGCAAGTAGGAGCTTGGTTTTGAAAGAGCCTTATAGACATCTCATCGAGTCTCTTGAAGAAACTGACACCCCAAGAGAAGTCACTTGCCCTTGGCCTCAGTAGTAAATTAGTACAGAACTGGGACTAGAACCCAGATCTTTGAATGATCAATCCTAGGGTTGGAAGGGACCTATGGTTCTTAGGACATATTTGCTGAATTAATGAGTACATGAAGGAATATTTGAAGAATCGATGAATGTATGAACTAGTGAACACAACCTGAAATGAGAATTTGGTATATGAAAACACTTTAGAGTAAGAATCATGTGATTTGGGAGCTGGTTCTAGATCTTCTGCTAACTACTGTGTTGCCTTAGGTATGTCCCTTATCTTCTCTGGTCCTTGACTTTATCTATAAATGTCTTGTCTCTTGGTGGTGGCTCAAAAATCATAAAGTAATAGCAATAGTCAAAATTATTGAGTGTTTTATGCCAGACATTGAGCTAAATGCTTTACATGGATTTTATTGTTATTGCTTACAATAGTTCTATGCAGTGAGCCCTGTTTTTATACCCTCCATTTCATAGATGAAGAAACTGGTGCACAATAATGTAACTAACAAGTTTGTACAACTTGTGAGTAAACAGTGGATGGAATTTTAATGAAGGCATTTTACTCTGAAATTATAATAGCAATGAAAGTGCTATGAAAAAAATAAAAGGAAGGCACAAAAGTATGATCAGAACGCTTTGGGAAGGCACAGAATGTGGCATTCCTAAGGTTCTTGAAAAGAATGATGCTCTATGAGACTGTTATTTATTTATTTTTCCTGTGTTTCACATGATAGAAAGGACATTAGAATCAACTGAAGGATTGAATTAAGTGACCTCTGAGGGACCTTTTAGACTAATTCTGAGATCTAACTTATAGTCCTGTAACTTCTTTGGATAATCTTGAGTAGATTCTCTCAGTCTGTCCATGCATACAACAGACTCAAGCACATTAGAAATTCTTTCAGCTCTGATATTCAAAAGGTTCTGTGGAGGATTTAATAAGAAGCTACCATGCATCAGGACCAATTTTGGTTACAAGTGATGGAAATCTAACTCAAACTAGCCTAAACCAAAAAGAAGATTTAGTAGTTCAGTAACAGAATTGTCTAAGAGTAGTCCTGCATTAGGCTTGGCTATGTCTGGGGGCTCAAATAATATCATCAGGTTTCCGTCTTTCCAGCTCTCTCTCTATATCGGCAGGATAGTTGCCTACAACACTCACTCACATTCTACCAACTAAGTAAACTCAATGAGAAAAAATAACAATCTTCCCTGAAAGCAGAAAAGTCCTGATGAGGAATTGAATTGACCCAACTGTGGTCACATACTGGCCCCTGAACCTTTCACTGTAACCAAGGGTATGGGGTTCAGCGATCGGCTAGGCCCAGGATGTCTGTTTGCCTCTTTGACTATGTGGAAAGGTCTGTCTTACACAAAATATGTGGGATGAGATTTCCACAGAATAGCAGCTTTCTATATGAAAAGAAAGGGGGAGGGTGCCGGGCAAGTAGAAACGGCAGAAGATGATTCTAACCAGCTTTGTCTTCCATTTAAAAGGAAGACTGGCAGGACGGGTATTGCGGCTCTGAACTTCCAGCTCAGAATCACAAGCTGGGTTGTAGGTCCTCACAATTACAAGCCAGTCATTGCTATATCCACTTTTTGGAAAGTTTTCCTCCACCTTCAGGGGAAATTTGGAATTGAACAGTGACATGACTGAGTGTCATGGAGTTGTTATTTTGTCTTGTGGTTACAGTTCTTTAAAGAAACATATAGAGTGGTAATCTCTGCACAGGTAATAGATTAAGAAATAAATGATCAGGCTTTGAGCGAAGGTTGCCAGAACCATATTAATTTATTAGGGACCAGACAATTAGGCAACTTGGTTAATGCCTCTGATTTAACTCAGCATCCTGGTTTGAAGGAGGCAAAGGGTGACCAGCCCCTTTGCCTCTTTTAGCAGGCACAGGCAGTTACTTGTGCTAGTTAGTGGTAGGGGAAAGGAGCAAAGGGCAAAGGGGCATGAAATATTCACCAGCAAGATATGATGATGAAGCCTCTTCTGGGTTTGACTCCTATGAGATTAATGGATGGAAGAGAACTTGATAGCCCCCACTCAAAAGCATCTACACTTATAGTTTGGAAACTCACAGATTGTTAGAGCTGGAAGAATTTTTAGACATTACCTAAACCAACAATATTATTTACAGACAGAGAAACTGAGGCCCAGCGAGGGAAAATAACTCAGTGGAGAACTTGCCCAAGGTCATGGAGCAATGGGAAATAGCCATGTCCTGACTCTTAGGCCTGTGTTTGTTCCATTGGGTCATGTGAGTAAGGGAGGCACTTAATTTGCAAATGTAGGCTGGCTTTATGCAAGCCACCTTCCATCTGGAAAGTTCCTTCTCCTTCCATGATAATAATACTTAAAATATAGATATTTTTTAGATTCCTGAAGCTTAAGGCAGATGAAAGCCTTAAGAATCTATGGAATTTACAAATGAGAAACTGAAGTCCAGAGAGAACATCTTGTCCAAGATTATTCATCAAAGCCCAGATCCATGACCTCGGGCAAGTCCTTGATGCTGCCTGTTAATCACTAGTCCTTATTTAGGCACATGGTATTTCTTGTTCATAAAGTACTTTCACGTCCACAATCTCGACTGATCTAATTCTTACTCCCTTTGGAAATGATCCTGGAGACATCATGATTCCAATTTTCTAGTTAAGAAAACTGAGGCCCATAAAGGCAGTTGACTTGCTTTGACTTGCTTTAGGTTTCATGATGTGTCGGAATTCTGTCTAGAGCTTAATCTCCTATCTTCTTGCCCCATGTTCCTTATACTTCTTGCTTTCTGCAGGGTTTGACTTTAGGTATTTGAGGCAGAAGCCTCATTATAATAAGGTCTTTTTGGTATTCAATAACTGAAGCCTCTTGGATGATGCCCAAGGCAGACCCACCTTATATCCTGAATTTGGCTCCGTGGCAAATAGTATTAGGACACGGTTCATGATCAAATGTAGACTTCGTTCCACAAACATCATCTCAGAAAAAATGAGCATGTGGATGGAGAACAGGGCATTTCATCCTGGGGTAAGAGTTTTCTCTGTAAAATTATTGCTGGGATCCTGGGGAATTAAAGAGACAGCCTCACTACAGTACTTAACTGTGCTGTGCTTGCAAATCACTGACCTGATAATTTGCACAATCCCCATTTCAGAAAGATTTGTTTTGGCAGAGACTGAAATTCTTTATATGGAACTCAAGGCATCCCAGCCCCATAAGAGTTCAGCTTGACAGGGCCTGCAATTACATCCGTCATCACTCTGCCCTAAGCAGGGCACCGGGCAGGGTCAGGGGCTTCAGTGGGCTCAAGTCATGGACCCTGGGCATGGTCCCAAATCTGTGGCTTGCTCATGTGACATTAGGAAAACCACTTCTCTTTTAGAAGGCTCAGTATTTTTTTTTTCTTCAAATGTTGAGATTAGACTAATCAGTGTGTTTCAAACTTCTAAAGCCGTGAGATTTTTTTTTTTTCTAAGAATGCTGTGGGAATGATAAAGGAGGTATTGCTGGGGACTCTGAGCCCCATATTCACTGTGTGGCCATATGGCATCTGTGCACTCTTCCAAGTGAAAACAGTTAGATAAATCCCCTTTAGCTCTCAACACTGGAATTCTAAGGATGAGTAATAATTTAGTGACGGATATTAACCACCTGAGGGGTTGTGGTGGGCCTGAAATTCAGGCTATAGAATCAGTCAGACAGGGAAAGGGGTTGGGATGATGTAATAGGGAATAGAATTTGGAGTGGAGGCCAGCATGATACAGTCACACCCTTCACAGGTGCACAGCACTTTATAGTTTACAAATATTTGCACAAGAATTGTCTCTTTTGATCTTACTCAACACTGTACATTCAGGAATTTATGCAACATTCTGCATGAAGCACTGACTATGTAGCTGGTGCTGTGGCAGAGTGCAGGGATATGAAGACAAAGTGGGGCTCATTACCTGATAGAGGATACAGGCAGGTAAACATATCATCACAAGTGCAGAATAGAAAAGCTATAGGAGAGGTGCATGCAGATGTTGAGGAGAGAAGAGGAATAAATGATTCATTTTTCCTGGGGAGCGGAGTGGGGGAAGGGATACCTAAGGTGGGGCCCTGGGCCATCCTAGATGGAGAAAATCACATGCACGAAGCAGTGGAGGCCTGAATGAGTGTGTGGGGGAGAGGGAAAAGCTCAGGCATCTGGCCTGGGGATGTTGAATAGAGGTGAAACCGTGAAGTTAGGCGGCAGCCTAACTGGGAAGGGCTTTGAAAGCAATGCAAAGAATTTGGATCCCGTGGCAATTAGAGCCCTGTTTTCCAGATGAGGAAACAGGCTCACAGAAGTGAGGACCTTCACACACCCCCATCCACAAGGAAGGTGGCTGCAGGGCCAGCTGGCACCCTGTGTCCACTGCTCTTTTTGCTACCCTGTGCTGCCTCCAGCAGGCCTAAGCTGCGCAGGCCCTGCGTGGGAGAGGCCTCTGGGCTGTTTATCCTGTTCCAGTGGGGCTGGCTCTGGCAGGGAATGGAAGTGGGTGGGGTGGGGGCTGTGGAGGAGAGGAGGGGCCTGGCGACAAGGGCTCCATTCAGGGGCCTGCACCGGAGCCGGCTGAGGAGAATGGAAAGCTACAGTCCGTTGGAGCCATCCAGCCTTGGCAAGGCGGCTGGGGCCTTATAAGGAAATGTTGTTCTCTCCCAGCCAGTGGAGCTGGGATGGAGCCCTGTGCCCACAGGACAGAGCCGCCCTTGTGGCGCTAGGCTCGCAGAGCCACCCGCCCCTCCGCTGTGAGCAGGAGCTCTCAATGGGCCACTTCTGCAGGCTCAGCATTCCCTCTCAGCCCAGTGCGCAGGCAGCCCCCACCCCTCCATGCCTTCCCAATCCCCATGGCCCTGGATTGACAGGAGGAAAGGAAAGAAACAAAACAAAACAAAGACCTGGCGAGGTCCCAGGCCTTATTGCTGTTTGATGCTGAACTACCCAGAAAGCAGTCTCAAGTCAAATTCTTTCTCTTTTTCCTGAAGGATGGATGAGCAAGGGGATCACTCTTTGGCCTCCTTCCCTACCCTGCACCCTTGTCTCTCCTCCTGGTGACCACAGAACTCCCAGCCCCCAACACTGTCCCGTACAGAGAGGCAGGACACTGAGGTGGAGTGAGAAGGCAAAGCCTCATGCTGGAGCCTTTCCACTTCCCAGGGGGACAGCAAGAGCCACTGGGATGCTCATAGGAGCTGGATGACTCTCCTCAGACTCCTCACCTGTGCCAGCAGGCCAGAGGCCTGGGAGGCTGAGATGGGCACAGAGGAAAAACACAGCTGCCCAGAAGGCAGCAGAGAGCACTCCTCAGGGAAGGACAGCAAGCATTAGTCAGCTCCTGGAAGGAGTGCCTTTCCACAGCATCGATGAGTGGGGATTTAAGGCCTTGGTCCCTAAGGGATCTTCCTGAACTTGAGATTGGAGTAGGAGCAGAAAAGATGCTTAGTGTGACCTTTTGCTTTGACTATTCATAGACTCAAAGATGCATGAAACCCTGGGGCCACAAGGAAAGGGTCAGCCAGCCCAGCTTTCCACCTAAAGCTGAAATCTCCTTCAGGGCAAGCTTCGCAGACCTTCTGCCAGCCAGTGCTCCTCTGGTGACCATGAACTCACTCCCTCAAGTCAGTCCACCCAGTATCCACAGGTCACCTCAATGTGTCCGTCATTATGGAGCAAATAGGAGGAAACTCCTGTTTCCAAGGAGTTTGCTTCCAGAACAAAGCTATGAGAAGCACACAATGATCAAAATGCAAAGGAGAAAGTTCTGAGCCTTAGGAAAAACACAGAGAAAATGCTCTCAGAGCTGAGAAGGGAGGAGCTCCTCTTGACTGGGGATCCACAGCAGTAGATGAGTTAAGGTCTTGTGGAAGAGATGACATTTGGGGTCAAGAAAGACTAAGAGCTCAAAAGGTGACATTCTGAGAAGTTGGAAAGGGGGGAAATGGTTTGTAGGGGGAGGGGCTAGCATGACAGGATGCGGTGATGGGAACGCTTGGCTTGGTAGATGCCTGCGGGGAGACGGGCATACCTAGGTGTGTGCAACTGGGAAATGGGTGTATATTTTGGAGGCACTGATGCTGGAGGGAAGAGGAGATTCAAATGAGAAACAGCCAGGAGCCACTGAAAGCTCTTGAGCATGGGAGAGATGTGACCAGTGCTGTGATTAGGAAGCGTGATTTGGTCAGAGGTGCAGGAAAAATTGGAGGGAGAGGCATCCTTTCCCCGTTTCTCTGCATTCAGGAAAGTGCTACTTCCCAAAGCGCAGTTCCTGGAGGGTGGGTCTTAGCTCCCTTCCCGGCTTGGGAGGCCTGGCTCTCCAGATGGCCACCCAGATCCCTGGATTTTAAGCACTGCTGAGCCTTAGAGGTGCTTTTTGAACAATCAGTGACCCATCCCCCAGAAGATTAGGACTAGTTGCTTTGGTTCATTTCTCTTTTTGCTTTGAGGCTTGTTTTTACACAAGTCACTCTGTTCAGAAGTGGTTAGGAAACCTGATCTGCAGCAGTCCTTTTTGGCGGGAGATTATCAGAAAGCACCAGGGTTGAAAGGTAGAATCACAGCTGTCATCTCATCTCGACAGCCTGTCCTTTGAAAGGCGTTCACTGTCCACACACCCGGCTGTTGATACAGAGCAGGAGCCTCCTTCCCTGCTGTCTCCTTTGTGGCTGCCTTCCCTTCCTTTTGGGTACCTGCCATCTATCATGGCATCACTATGCCTAGGGGACATGGGGCCTTTGTAGAGGGCTTTGGGACCCTGTTGGAAAGAGAGCAGCAGCAACTTCTTGCTCTTGAAGAAAATCTGAGGTGTTCTGGAGCATAGCAATGAGGTCCATTCAGTGTTCTGAGCCTGAATTGTGATCAGTGTGCTATCCTATCACCTAGCATGTCCAGCTCAGCAGCGGGATGTAAAGGACGTGGGCTTCATCCTCACACCTGGCCCCTGCCTCATGGCCATAGAGGGCTGCCCCGGGGAGGTGATGCTGTGAATCTTGGTAGCAAACCATGCTTCCCACCAACATTTTCTTCTGTTATGATGCAGACACTGTTGTTGGGCCCACAGAGACACAGTTTCAGTTCTGGAAGAACTGTCCACTCTCCTCCAATAGATTATGGTTGTGGTTCATTTTGAGTTTATGTTAGCTGACAATGAGTTCCTTCCCTTTTAAAAGAATATGTGAGCATTTTACGGTGAGATATTATCTTAAGCTTGGAGAGTAAATTTTAAATAACCAACCACATGATGGCTGGGATCCTTTATGTGAAGCAAAAGTCTTCTTGGTATGCCTCAATTTTTACTACTGCCACCTAAATTGTCTGCTAGCTAGCTTCAGACTCCAACTCGGGGAAATGCCATTGGCAAATCTCCTCTGAAATTTTTTATTTTTTCTAATTTTACCTAACTGTTCATTTATTATTTACCCATTTATTTGACTTGGTAATGAGTGGTTTAAAAAATCAAAAGTTTTAGAGGGAACACAGTGAAAGTCTTCCTCTCACCATTTCCTCAATGATCATGATGTCCTCCCCTAAAGCAGGCCATATTACAATTTTCTTATGTATGCTTCTCTGTGATGTTTTTATGGAAATAATTATCAAGGACTTTCCTCATGCAGCAGACATAGCTCATTCAGAAGGAAGCAAACCTGTTCAAACAGAATTCTCTAGCATTGCTCTCCCAGGTTTGCCTACTCAGGGTGCTGAATCCTGATTCTAGATGCCAGATCGACCTTACCTGGTCCAGGTATTTATAGAGCAATCCCTGACATTCTCTAGCCTGACACTTTATGAAGATTAGCTGAGGATGCTTGAGCTCACTCTCCAGAATGAAACCTAAATACCATCCCCTTCATAGTCTAAAAGAAGAAGAGTCAAACAGAGACCATACTGCGAGTTCTGGTGCCAATCGTGAAGGATCTGTGGGAAGACCTGGCATCGAGGTGGCTAGAGGAAAAGTCGTGGAGGTGTTAGAATCCTCTCCTCCGGGCCACATTTGTCTGCTTCTTCATGGCCTTATCTGGACTGAAATGCCCATCAGCTATTCTACACCCTGACTACTGGTCACAGAGAATTTTTGGTCTGTGCTTGCTCACCCCAGGACACACAGCTCCCCCAGTGCTGCAGCTGCTCACCGATCATGCTGGAACACTCTCGCTCACTGATGATGCTGCAGCACCGAGTAGCTCACTGATCTTGCTGGAGTACTCTCTTGCTCACTGATCATGTTGAAGCTGGGTTTTCTCAAGGAGGATCAGGATTCATCAGTCCTAGCAGCTCTGGTCCCCACATGCTGGTTACTGGGAGGGTTTTAAAGCTTCTTTGGTGGGAAAAGTCTCTTCCTGATTAGAATTCAAGCTAAAAATGGATCCTAAATTTGTGAGCACCATGACACTTTCAGTGTAGTATCATTAAACATCTCCCAAGCAATAGCAGGCTGGAACATTATTGTTTAGCCACCTCCTCCCCAATATCATGTGTGTTTCACTTACAGAAGGATCTACGTGGTAAGCGAGGTAGGAACAAGTCAGTGCAAACAGAACTATAAATATCTCAGTAGTGACAGATGTATGAAATCAAACTGGGTGGGGAAAACAGATGCAGATAAACAGCTGGGTAAGAATATAGGTTTGAACCAACTGAAATACTAAGATGATAATTTAAAAGATAATATTAAAGAAAAATTTACCTATGGGTCTTTTATCTTTTGCAATATATTTTATTTTTTATAGTCCTTTCTTCTTCGTATACAATATACATTTGTACATTGCTGTAATCATATTGCAAATACTATTTAGGGTTCTGTGTTTTCACTTAATATTATATATATTTGCCATATTGCTCCAATCTTTATTTTATGGCTGCAGAAATGCCATTGTGGTGACTCAAAATACATTTCTTGCCTTCTACCTATTGTTGCAATTTTATGTTTACAGTTGCTTAGCGTTGTGGATAATTTTATTAAAAAATCCTAGAATATTTATTTAGTTTTGTGCTTTTGTTGATTTCCTTAGGGTCAAACTCAAGAAGGGGACTGACTTGGTTGAAGGGTATGGACCCCTCTCTAAGGAGCAGCCTTTCCTCTCGTCTAAAGCTAACTGTATTGGGCAGAGCTCTAAGCCTTGTCCTGATCTTACTGGCTTAGTGCTCTAAGCCAATAACTAGCATGTCACCTGGCAACTGAGCGCAAGAGCGCAGAGATTTACTAGGTCCCATGGGAGGCTGTTACTGTACAAGTTCTCTGCTGGTGACAGCAGAATGGACATGAGGGCCATTGCAGGGGTCTGCCTTGTTTGCAGAGGTTATTCATTTGTGGCTGCTAAGTAAGGGCCTCTGAACCCATAATTGTTTGGCAGCAAAAGCAAACCAGTGCCAAGATCTCAGTTCTTGTACTGGGACTGTAGAGTGAGGGCTGCATGGGGTGGAAGTCACTGTATTTTCAGTGCGGTGACATTGTGGCCCTCATCAATAATGCTGCCAATGGGCACCGCCCTTGTGGCAGATATCTGATTATGTGCAACACAGATGTCATCTGAGGCCCTTGGGGATCTGATTAAACTTGACTTTGAGAGCCTTGGATCCCCTCACGGTTGCCATGCATGCCCCCTCGTCTGTCACCATGCCTCACTCAGCCTCATGCTTCTCATCCCGGTATGCTGCCTGGTTCTGCCTGCATCCACTCAAGGAACAAAGCCCAGTTCCTTCCCTGGTCTTCACAAAAATCCACTTGCACCCACACCTTCGTGAGTGTGGTAACTTTGTTGAGGATTGGGGGTCTTTTGGGGAAGAGCCTCATCATAGACTGGGCAGCCTTTTGTTATCTTTGCACCCCCCCCCCATTTCTTTTTCTCAACCTCATTCGCCTGAGCAACAGGTAACTGATTTCCCCCAGTCTTCTTCAGACTAGCGCTATATTCAGGTCCCTTCAGTGCCCATCCAGGTATTTTCCCCAAGTAAATACATATCGCTGCCTGAAAGGAATTTTGATAGGCAATCTTTCTTCATGTCCCCATGTGCTATCCGTAACCACGTGCTTACAGATAGGCGGCTAGTGGAGAGTGTTTGCTTGTTTTTTTGTTTTTTTAAATAAGGTAAAATTCACATAATGAGGAGTTGTTTACAAGGTACTTTTGCAGGTATTATCTCGTTCAGGTCTCAGTAGCCCTGACAGGTGGTTAGTTGGGCAGGTGCTATGGTCTGAATGTTTGTGTCCCCTTCAAATTCATATGTTGAAACCTAATCTCCAATATGAGGGTATTAGAAGGTGGCGCCTTTAGGAGGTGATTAGATCTTGAGAGTGGAGCCCTCATGAATAAGATTAGTTCCCTTTTAAAAGAGGCCCCAGAGAGATCTCTTGACCTCTTTTACCACAAGAGGATACAACAAGAAGTTGGCAGTCTGCAACCTGGAAAACGGCCCTCACTAGAACCTGACTATGCTGGCACTTAATCTTGGACTTCCAGCCTCCAGATCTCTAGATCATTTATGTTACTTATAAGCCACTCAGTCTGTGCTAGTTTGTTATGGCAGCCTGCATGGATTAAGACAACAGGCATTATTACCCTGGTCTAGAGGTGAGGAAACTGTGGCCCAGACAGGGAGAACAACTTGCCTGGGGCCACTCAGCCCGATGAGCTGGAACCAGACCCAGATCTCTACTGGTTCAGTGCATGATTCTTCTTTACATTATGTTGCCAGGTGGGCTCTGGGGCTTCAGCAAGCTTTAACTGTGGCGGGCATTCAGTAAGTGCCCATTCAGTTGATATTATTGAGTCCTCTCTTTGTGTCTGCCTTCAGAGTGCAGAGTGAAAGGAGCACAAATAAACCGAGGGACTTCTTATCACCCCAGCACCCAACTGTTAGTTAAAACCATGTGTGATAGGCAACATGTGATATAGACACATAATGAAACATTACTCAGCCATAAAAAGGAATGAAATGCTGATACATGTTACAATGTGATGGACCTTGAAAACATTATGCTAAGTGAAATAAGCCAGACGTAAGAGGCCACATATTCTATGATTCTACTTACAT
The DNA here is from genome assembly GCF_000696425.1 of Galeopterus variegatus. Taxonomy (NCBI): domain Eukaryota; kingdom Metazoa; phylum Chordata; class Mammalia; order Dermoptera; family Cynocephalidae; genus Galeopterus; species Galeopterus variegatus. The sequence continues at coordinate 607,678 of NW_007726194.1, read as the reverse complement.
GAAACGTCTACAATAGGCAAATCCATAGAGACAGAAAGCAGGCTGGTGGTTACTAGTCTCAGGAAAGGGGAAAATGAGGAGTGACTGCCTAATGGGAATAGGGTTTCCTTTTGGGTGATGAAAACGTCTCAGAACTAAATAGAGGTGGTGGCCGCACAACATTGTGAACGTACTAAATGTCACTCAGTTGCATCCCTTAAAAAGGTTAATTTCACATTATGTGAGTTTCACTTCAATTTAGAGGTAAGTGAAAACAAACAAGCGGTGTGACTTCACTCTCGCTACCTCCGCTCTGTGCTCCTGTGCGTGGTTCCGGGTCATGATGCTCCCGTGCAAGACAGGGAATGAACATAAGCAGACTCAGTTCTCCATTCTGTCACTCTCTAGCTGTGTGCACTTGAGTAGCTCATGCCTCTCTCTGGGCCTCAGCTTCCTAATCTGTAAGATGAGGAGATGGTTCAGATTTTAACCAAAGTCCCTTCTAGGTAGGCCTTCTGGTCTTGAGGGCAGCAAAGTGTTTGAAATCCAATGGGGGAAGGGAGGCATTTATCTGTGTTTCTTTCCAACCTTTCTCTTCTCAGCTAGTGGACTGTAGCGACTTTTAATTTCCTGTCCCCAGGCACCAGGGAAACAGTCACACAGATAACAGCTCCGGCTCCTGACCTGGCTGGCACTGCTGGGGCTCCCACCACGCTTCGTTGAGCAATGTAAGCCCCTTAGTAATCTTGTTAAGTTGCTGGGCAATGAGTCATTTTAATGCCACCCAAACACCTTCCTGTGGTGTCCCAGCAAGGAGAGGACCTCCAGCCAGATCATTATGTCTTGACCTGCAACAACATTTTAAACATAAATTGGAGCTTTCTTTGGGTTGTGACTTGGAGACCCATCATGTCTAAAACAGTGTTCAGAAGAGCTCAATGTGTACTCAATCATTAACTTATTGCACATTTTCTGTGCCGCTGTTACATCCCAGGCGCCGTGATAAGCTATAGGAAGACATAGATACATCATAGCTGCTGTCTTCAAGGAATTCACTGTCCACTGGGAGAATCAGACTTGCAAACAGGTGTAAAATGTAACATTACAGGGGCGGTAAAATAAAAGTATAAAGCAGAAAAATAGGCAGTCCAGGAGAGAGAAGTATTAACTCGGGGAGGTGGAGAATGAAGGGGTAGGGTGGAGGGTTAAGAAAGGTCTCTACTGAAGAAATGAGACACATGGGCTGGGCTTTCAAGGACAAATGGGGGGCTTCCATGTTCCAGTGGTGCTCCAAGGAGGGTGATGTTTACAGTGGTCTGCTCCAGTTGGGAGAAGTATTTTGTCGCTGCCTGTGTTTACAATCACCAAGGCAGGGTGACAACAAAAAGAAGGCTAAATTTTAGCCTGCTTTTATTATTGATTTTAAATTCCTGCAAAAAATGCATCTTCTTGTTGCCTGTGTTGGGCCAGAGTATTCTTCCCTCTACTACCAAGTACACAAGATGGGGAAGGGCATTCAAAGCAGAGGCAGCAGCATGTGTCAAAAGCACTGAAGTATGAAACTTCAGAGTGTGTCAGTAGAGTGACAAGCAGTTTGATACAATGGGGCATGGAATATTTGGAAAAGGAAAGCTGGAGAGTAGTTGAAAATGAAGCTGGGCCCAGTATTTGAAGGTGTATGATACTGTGTTGAATCTGGGTCTTATTTCAGAAAGCAGTGGGGAGCCATAGAGGGTTGTAAGCAAGAGCACAAAGTAATTAACTTGTCGATGTAGCACTTTGACAGCTGAGGACGGATAGGATGGGGTGGAGCATGGAAGAAGGAGGCTGGCCAGGAGGCCCTTGCAGCCATCTAGGAGGGAGCAGATGAAGGATATGCCAGGGTGGGGTCAGAAGATGGAAAGGAGAGGACGAGATCAGGGAATATGTAGAAGTTAAACTCCAAAGGGCTTGAGTCTGATTGGAAGTGGGGATGGGAGAGGGATAGTCTAAATAATGACTCCTGTGTCATTTCTCCTTGCAAGTAGCCTGCAAATGTCAGGGGTGGGAGGAATGCTTAGGACCACTTGCTTAACTGGCTTTGTGGCCCAGAGAAGTGCAAGGTACTTACTGCCCAAGCACAGGAGTCGGTGGCAGTTTCCTAAGTCCCCAGCCAGGGCTGTCTTTTCTGCTATGGCTGCTCTTATTTGTCTGTGACTTTTCCCTCTATCCCACCTCTGCTGGCCAACTAGTGACTGGCAGAGGAGACCTGGGTTCTCAAGTGACTTTGAGGAAGACCCTCTCTTCTTGGAGCCTCTGATTTCTCACTCCCAAGGGAAAGGCTTCCAGAAGTGGGGCTTGTCCATTTCTTCTTTCTCTCACCTTCTGGCCTTGTTTTTTTTTTATTTTGCTACAGTCCTCCCATGTCTTCTTGCCTTACATTAGGCCTTCTTTACTCATTTCTGCCTAGACCTGAAGGCAGTGATGCCTTTGAGCCCTGATCTAGATCCCTTTGGGGCCTGGTGCTGGGCACAGCCTCTCCTGCTGATCTCTGAGCAGTCAGACACTAAAGCAGAGATGTCTTTCAGGGCTGCTCTCCCCTGGGCTGGCCACCATCCTCTCAGACTCAGAAGGCTGCCTCTTTCTGTTCAGGAGCTCTCTCTGGATTCTCTGCATCGAAGAGCAGAGGAGCTGAATGCCGGGTGTTGTGGGTCTGGACACGGTGTCTGGTGGGCTGAGGTGTGCTCTGGTCATGTCCTTTCAGGAGGAAATGGCTTCACGACCTGTGACTCTGGAGCCAGGGCCCTCAGTCTGATGAGTTCACTTTGCTGGTGCTTTTGGGGCATCACAGCCTATTGGGTCAGATGCCTTAGGGGAGATCTCAAAAACAGAAAGCAGAACCCTCTCCCACCCCCTTCCTGCTCCATACTTCCCAAGTGGCAGGAGATGAGAGAGACTAAGAGTCAGGGAGAGCAGTGGGGGCTCCTCCGAGGCCATCAGACCACCCTTCCAGCCTGTGCAGAATCCCCCATGGCCTTCCTCTCCTTTAGTCTTGCAGTTTTCATTTGAACACTTCCTATACTCCATGTTCAACTGTGAAGGGCAGCTGTCCTGTCCTGTTTCAAAATCTTCCAGATCATGATGAAAACTGCCTTTTTGTAACTCCTTTTGATTGGCCCTCTCAGAACATACCAAATCCCTCTCTTGCAAGACAGTCTTCTGAGCACGTGAAAAAAATCAAATGCCCAACTCCCATCCAACTACTTTTTTCTTCTGCCTGTTAAATTCAACCAATTCGTACGTGGTATAGTTGCCACATTTCAGCATGTGGTGCCCCCAAAAGAGCAGTGTTCCAGATATAGTTGGTTAAGTTCTGTAGCAAACAAACCACAACTGCCAGTGGCCCAGCGCAAAGGGAGCTTATTTCTCCCTTGTGTAACAGTTCCTGGTCTGTGGGTGGCTTTCTTCCATGTGGTGATTCAGAGGCCCAGGCTCCCACTATCCCCTAAGCAGTGCAGTGAAGCCTTCTCTATTTTGCTGGCCAATGGAGGGACAGTGGGTGGGGAAGACACAGAAAGCCCTGCCTGGAAGTGACACTTACCCTTCTACTCTCATTCTGCTGGTGAGACCAGTTGAATGGTCTCACCTCACATGAACATGGATTGGGAAATACAGTCCCTGGCTGGTCTGAGCCCTGGGAGACAATTCTACACAGTGGGAGTGGGGGACACTTAGAGGAAAGCAGGCCATCTCTGCCACACCAGGGCACCTCTCGTACCTCTCATGGGGAACATGTTAGATGCTGGGGGTGGGCCAGGGCAGACACATCTTCCTCTCCTCTTATTTCTTATTAGTAAGCAGTGTTTTCCTAAACTTCAGTTCTGCAAACACCCCTTTTGAGATCTTTATCTGCATAACACCTGTACTATAATTGACTTAATATTCTCTTTAAAATTGATTCACTTTTTAATTTAGTTTTACCTGACTAGTAATATGTGGGGAATCATGGTTTGGATGGGATAATTATATTTTTCCCTAATATACTCTAAAATAAATATATAATTATGCTAATAAAAATATTTGCACATATACTATGCCAAATATTTGTATACCTCCAGTGGTGTATATGGCATGTTTTGGGAAATACTGTGATTGAGTCTGTATAAATCCCTCCATGATCTGGCCCCTGCCTTTTTCTCTGATCTCATATACTTCTCCTTCCTCTTGCCCCTGATCCTCCAGGTTTATTGATATTTTTGGTTCCTCAAACCTGCCAAGCTCATTCCTACTCCAGGGCCTTTGCACTGGCTGCTGTTACCTCTGCAGGGAACACTTCCCCCACCTCTTCACATATCTGGCTCTTTGCAGACATTAAAGTCTCAGCTCTGATGTCCCCTCCTCATTCAAGGGCACCACTGGCTCTGTCCTAGCTATCCCCACTCTTCCCACCCTGCACAGCCACTCTTTGTTTCTGCTCCTTCAAGCACTTTTCACAATCAGACGTGGTCTGTTTACTTGCTGATCTATTTGTTGTTTCCTTACCCCCAGTGAAATGTAAATTTCATAAAAGCAGGGATTTTACCTATCCTGTTTACCTCTACTTTCCCTGCACTTGGCACAGGGCCTGGCACATAAAACACACTCCATAAATATTTGCTATATGAATAAAAACTGAACAAAATGAAAATAGACCCATAGGTCACTAGTCAAATGAGGATTAAAATAAAGTTGTATCAGCTGCTTGGTAATCCCTAATATGCATTTGGTAAACTGCTGGAGAAGGCGGCTTGGAGGTGAGGCCACCGTGGGGCTCCCAATCCCACCCTTGAGTGGCAGGCATTTAGACCTGCAGTGCACAGGCTACCTGACTTACCTGCCCAGTCACAGACAGAGAAACCACATACAGTTCTGAAGGGCCACGCCAGCTCCAGACCGGCCACACTGTACTTCAGCCTCTCCCAGTACCAGGCTGCTGCTTTCACTCCGGCACATTCCCAGCATACTCACGAAGCTCCATCTCTGAGTCTGTGTCCCTGGGATCCTTAGGACAGCATGTGCAAAACCCTAATGGGCAGTGTCCTCCAGTCAGTTACCATGTTGCCTAAGGGAGAACCAGTTTCCCACTGGAGCCGTTTATTAGATTTGCATCTTTTACTTGAAGTTGAGATTAAACCATATCCAAATAAATGACTGGTGGTGCAACTGAAAGAATGACAGTAAAGGTTACATCTAAAGGCAGGCTACGTAAATAGTAAAGGGAAGCAATATCTGTAAAGCAGTTGGCATCGCCCCATCTGTTACACGTGAAGCTTGGGATCCTGCTTGCATGTGGCTCCATTTGCTTGGTCCCGCCTGTCCCCCTGGGCCTTCAGCTTGCTCAGGGGAGATCCCTGGTCGCTGCCACCTTTCTGGAATCTCCTACTACTGCCAGCTTTCTCAGAAGCCCCCACCCCCACCCCCACAAAAGGGCTGGGCTGTGGCATGGCCGTCACCACACCCACGGCACAGGAGCTGCCCTGCAGCAGCCTCCCTGCCCAGGACTGACCGGACAGAACCACGGCAGTTGCTCTCCTTTCACACATGGTGGGTGGGATCTTGCTTCCTCAGTGGCTGGCCTGAGCAGCAGGGCAATACCGGGTAGGAGTCTAGGAGAGTTCGTTCTCTATGGGGTGAAGTTTGTCCAGTGAGGCACAGGAGGTGGAGGGGAGGTGACTGCTACCCTCCACCTTTCCCCCGTCCGCTCCCTGCTCTAACAGTGGACTCTTCCACAGAGCAGAGGCTCCGGCAGGCCGGCCTCAAGATGCCTCATGAGGCTAAGCTGCTGGCCGCATTTTCTGGTGGCGCTGTGGCCAGCGTGGTACTTGCCTTCTTTCCTCTTTCCCTTCCTTTCTGCCTCCCTTCCCTTGCTGCATTGGGATTAGAACCCTCCAAGAAAGCACTGGCATGTAAGCTTTGCTTCAGATTTTCCCTAGACAGCCAGGTGAAGACACAAGTGTTGACTTATTTGATTGATTTCCATAAAAAGTCATTCTACGAAGGGCTGGAACTATGGTTGCCATTTTCCAGTTGAGATTAGTAGAGGAAAAATAAACTACCTGAAGCCAAAGCTGCTCAGTAAGTGGTAGATCAGGGCTCAGTCTACATGTTCTGGCTTCAAATTGGGTGTTTTCTTACATTTGAACACGTTTCCATCGAGAGTTATGAAAACCTGTGAGGATAGTATGGAGTGGTGGGGTGGGGCTGGGGGGTGAGCTGCAGTCACCAGAAAGGAAACGGAAGAATCTGAGAGGAGGCAGGTGAACTGAGATGACTGTCCTGTCCACTCTTCCTTCCCAAACCTTTCTTTCCCAAGCTTGCACTTTCCACAGATTCAAAATCAAATATGTTCTTTTAGAATTAATGAGAGTAAATGTGTATTCATTTCCTAGGGCTGCCATGACAAGTTAGCACAAGCAGTGTGCTTAACACAACAGACATGCATTCTCTTGGAGTTCTGGAGGTTGGAAGCCCTAATTCAAGGTGTCGGCAGGGCCACGCTCCCTCTGCAGGCTGTGGGGAAAAATCTATTCCTCACTTTTGCGGGCTTCCGGTGGTTGTCAATCCTTGACTTGCTGGCCTCATCACCCTTGGCTGGGTCTTCATGTCACCTTTCTCCTCTAAGTGCCACATCTTCTTCCTTTGCCTTTCTCTTATAAGCACATTTGGAATGGCATTTCGGGCCTTCCCATTTAATCTGGGGTAATCTCCTTATCTCTAGATGCTTAATTTAATTACATCTGCCAGGACCCTTTTTCCAAAAAAGTAACATTTATAAATTCCAGGGATTAAACTTGGTAGTTTGGATGGCTATTCTTCAACCTAGTACACTATATAATAGGCTACTTTGCCTGGAGACATCAGTGTATCCTAAAACATGCTTAAAACCAGTTCTGAGTGTTCCTTTACATTACACTATTTGTCTTAGCTGGTGCAAGGGAGTGGTGGTCTGGTTTGCAAGGTGGCTGAAGCCAGGCTTTCTGCTTATCTAGCACGGAGCTAAGAGGGACACCTGAGCCAAATTTACTCTGCCCCACCCTCCCAGCCATAGGTAGGGAAAAGGTCTCTCATTTAGTGTCTTGATGATGTGGCTTCTGGGGCCACAGAAGATCCCTGGGATGAATCGCCACTGTTTGAATTTTTGGTTGTTGTCAATCACCCTGATCCAATTTTTATATTTTGCAGAACTATCTCATGGCAAGTTTTAGAGGAAAAAATCCTCCTAGTCACAAATATTTGCAGTACTTGACCTTATTGCACTTTGGGCAGTGATGTTGCAAAGAGTCATACACGGCCCTGAGGTCCCCTACAGATACGCCTGTTTGAACAGTTTATCAGCAATTCTGTCTTCTCAGGCCTCTTGTGGAGATTACCAAGGTGCTGAAGGAAAAGAGAATAAGTTGTGCCTGAAGGCCAGATGCCATGCAAAGAAAGTCTTAGCAAATGCCAGCTTCCTTCTTTTATTTATTTTAGGCTGCTTCCTGTCCATTTTCCTTAAGGGCTACATTTAATTATATTATTATCATCTTTTTTCCTTAAGTTCCCTACTCAACTCCCAACCCTTTGCTTCTAGCAGTTAATATCACTCCTAGTTTCTAGAAAATTGAAGTATCTGAGTAAATTTCCTCAATCTGAGCCCCACCCCGCTCCCACTCCTTCACCTGCGAACCCTCCTTCATGCCCATGCTTTCCCCTTCTCTCGGTCTTGGAACCATTCAAAGCTATGCCTCGCACTGGCATGGAAGCCTTTCTCACGTCCTCCAGGTCTTCATTCCAGTGATGAGCCTTCTCTCTTTTTCATAGTAGCGCTATTGAGACACAATTCACACATCATAAAACTCACCCCCTTAAAATGTAAAATAGTGTTTTTAGTATATTGGTAAAGTTTTGCATTAACCACCACTACCTAATTCTGGAATATTTCCATCATCACAAAAAGAAACCCAGCACCTGTTAGCAAGTCACTCTCCATCCCCACTCCCTCCCAGCCCCCACCCTCGGCTCCACCCAGTCACTTAACTGTTTTCTGTCGCTGTAGTTTTTTCTGCACGGAATGTTTTGTATAAAAAGACTTGTACGATAAGTGGCCTTTTGTAAGTGGCTTCTTTCACTTAGCATGTTTTCAAGGTTTATCCATGTTTTAGCTATATCAGTACATCATTCCTTTTTATGTATGAATATTATTTCACCCCATTCTATTTATCAGTTCATGAATATTTGAGGTTTTTCCACCTTTTGGCTGTTATGAAGAATGATACCATGAACGTTCATGTACAGGTTTTTGTGCGGGCATGTTTTCTGTTCTCTTGGGTATATGTTTAGGAGCAGAATTGCTGGGTCATATGGTAACTCTATATTTAACATTTGGAGGTATTGTCAAGCTGTTTCCTAAAGTGTGTGTACCCTTTTACATCCCCACTAGCAATGCACGGGGCTTCCATTTTCTCCACATCCTTACCAACATTTGTTATTACCTGCCTTTCTGTTTATACTCATCCTATTGGGTGTGAAATGATATCCCACCGTGTTCTTGATTTTCATTTTTCTAATGACTAGTGATGTTGAACATCTTTTTATGTGACTATTAGCTATTTGTATGTCTTCTTTGGAGAAATGTCTATTCAGATAGTTTGCCCATTTAAAAATTGGGTCATTTTCTTATTATTATTGAGCTGCTTTTTTTTTTTGCTGGATTGAATGTTGTTATCAGCACCATGATGTTATCAGCACCATGTATTAACCAACTGTGCTAACCAGCCAGCCTGTGTTTTTAAATATATTCTGGATGTTAGTTCCTTACCAGATACATGATTTGCAAATATTTTCTCCCATTCTGTGGACTGTCTGTTTTACGTTCTTGTCTTTTTACTTTTACTTTCTTGTCTTTTTACTTTTACTTTCTTGTGCTTCTAAAAGTACAGAAGTTTTTAATTTTGATAAAGTCCAGTTTATTTATTGATTTTTGTTGTTGTGTATGTTTTGGGTATCCTAACAAAACATTGCCTCATCCAAGATCACAAAGATTTAGTCTTATGTTTTCTTTTAAGCGTTTTGTAGCTTTTTCTCTTACATTTAGGTCAATAACCCATTTTGAGTTAATTTCTGTATATGTTATAAATTAGGAATTCAAATTTATACTTTTTCATGTGGTTATCCAGTTGTCATAGCACCAATTGTTAAAAATATTGTTCTTTCCCTCACTGAATTGTCCTGACACTCAGTCAAGAACCAATTGACCATAAATGTGAGGGCTTATTTTTGGATTCTCAATTTTATTCCATTGATCTATAAGTCTAGTTTATTTCACTGCATATTATCTGATTGCTGTGGCTTTAAGGTAAGTTTTGAAATTGGGACATGTGAGTTCTCTAACTTTGTTTTTTCAAGATTGTTTTGCTTATTCTCAGTCTTTTGCATTTCTTTATGAATTTTAGGATCAACTACCGATTTCTGAAAAATAGCTAGCTGGGAGTTTGAAGGGCATTGTATTGAATCTGTAGGTCAGTTTGGGGAGTATTGCTGTTTTAATATTAAGTCTTGATCCATGAACAAGGGATGCCTCTTCATTTGTTTAGATCTTCTTCAATTTCTTTTAACAATGTTTTGTAGTTTTTAGTTTATAAGTCTTGTACTTCTTTTGTTAAATTTATTGCTAAGTATTTTATTCTTTTTTGATGTTACTGTAAATGAAATTGTTTTCTTAATTTTATTTTTGAATTTCATTGCTAGTGTATAGAAATGTAATTCATTTTTATACATTGATTTTGTATCCTGCAATTTTGCTGAACTGGTTATTAGTTCTAATAGTTTTTTGGTGGCACACTTGGGATTTTCTATATACAAGAACATGCCATCCATAAATAGAGGTAGTTTTACTTCTTACTGTTTCAATATAAATATGTTTTATTTATTTACTTTGCCTAATTGCCCTGGCTAAAATCTTGAGTACAACACTGAGTAGAAGTGGTGAGTGGACATCCTTGTCTTGTTTTTCATCTTGGGGAGGAAGCATTCAGCCTTGGTCATTAAGTATGATGTTAGCTGTGGGTTTTCATAGATGCCCTTTATTAGGGTGAGAAAATTCTCTTTTATTTTTAGCTTGTTAAGTGTTTAATCATAAAATGGTGTTGGATTTTGTGAATTTTGTGAAATGCTTTTCTTTGTATATTGAAATGACCACTTGTTCCTTTATTCTATTAATGTAATTTTCATATGTTGAACCACCCTTGCATCCCTGGGATGAATCCCACTGGTCATGATATATAACCTTTTTTTTTTTTTTTTTTGTCCTTTTTGAGACCAGCCACACTGCGCTCAGCCAGTGAGTGCTGGGAGTGCACCGGTCATCCCTATATAGGATCCGAACCCGCGGCGGGAGTGCTGCTGCGCCCGAGTGCGCCACGGGCTCGGCCCTATATAACCCTTTTTAAATGTTGCTGGAGTCCCTCTTTCTCTTATATCTTCAATATTTTTCTCAACTGATTCCTTCCCTTTAGCTAATAAACATGCTCATATTTCTTTCATAATAACAGAGAAACAGACTTACTTCTTGAGCGGAAGCAGCTTCTCTCTCTTCTTCCATTTTTATGCAAGCTTTGGAAAGAGTTGACCTCTCTTTAGCTTAATACCAATCCATCAGTTAATCGTAATGGAAGTTGCTTTCATTGATATATGAAGGGTTTTCCAATTGCCAAAGTTCGTGAACACTTTTCAGCCTTTGTTTTATTGGACTTTTGCAGCATTCTACATCTTCCTATTTCCTTCCTCTTTGAAATTTCAAATACTTGAGGTTTTTTTTTTTTTTTTTTTTAAAATATTTTGGATTATGGCTTCTTGGTCTTCCTTGTGAGCACATTTTCCCCTGTCAAATACTGGTGTCCCTTAAGGTTCTGTCTTTGGTGCACTTCTCTTCTCACTTTATATCCTGTCCGGGAAATCTCACAGACTCTCATAGATTTTATTACCATCTATATGCTGATGAATAGTAAATTGTTGCCTTTTCCAGTCAGGTATATTCAGCCACCTCCTGGACATGTCCACTTGAAAGTCTCACAGGCTTGTTAAGTACAAGAAGTCAAAACAAAACTTTAAATCCTCTTTATCCTGCTCAATCTGTTCTTCTTCCAACTTGATGCAAATCTTAGGAACTTAGAAAAATTTAAACAGTTTCCAAGATGGAGTAGGAATTGCCTGAGACAGGTTGCAGTCCTTCTTTTTAGGAAGCCATGTAGCAAAAAGAGATAATTCAGCATTTTACCCTTCCATCATAGAGCTTTTAGTCTTAACCAAGAGACAAAAATGGACACAGCTGACTGTACTCCAAGAAACTCAAGAGAATGAGCTTGATTCTACCCATGGAAAGTGGCAGATGGGAGTGTGGAGACTTCACTGAGATGGTGATTTCTGAACTGGCACAGGAAGGTGAGTGGGACTTAGACAGATGGGGCAGGGTGGTAAGGAATTGGCTGAGCTGTTATGGGGGATAGTGCCAGTGTTCAGGGAGGAGCATATGGTTTGGCATGTCTGGTCAGAGATAGGAAAATAGCGGGTGTCAAGGTGGAGGCCAGAGTTTGAAGTGTCTTGAATGCCAGGGAATTTGAGATTCATTCTATAGACAGGAAAAACTCAATGAAACTGTTCATCAGGATAGTGGCAGGGTCCAAGCCACTACCTGGCATGCCATGCAGGTAGTCCTGTGCATCTAGTGTTTGTGTGCATTTTTTTAGTTATTCCTGGGCACTCAGAGTCAGTGAAGGGGAAAAGGTCTTTGGAAATCACTTGTCCTTGTTCTTATTCTGGAAGGTGGGATTCTTATATTTAAAAATAAGACAATGAAGCAGCATGAGACATTAACCTGCCAAAGCTCAGCCATCTCTGCCAGAGGCATCTTCCTCCCCACACCTGTCTGGCACTGTCCTTTGACAAAGCTGATATGTGTGTCAGTGTGTCCTACAGGCAGAAGGAAAAAAATATACATTATACAAACAGGAAAAAAAAAAAAGACGTAAAGAAAAACCCACCAACAGCCATACATGGCAGGTGTACAAACTCTTCTCCACTCAACAACCCACCCCTCCCCCCCAAACCCAACATCCTGTAACGTTGCTGAGGCTGGAATAGAACTTGGTTAAAAAGGGGTTTCCTCAGGGCTTAGAATACAGCATTTTTTTCATGCTTCATGACCTACTCCTGGGACCCTTCTTTCCTGCAGACTCTCTTTTCCCCAGTAGGAAGCAACTCCTTCCCCTGCTTTCACAAGAACATATCTGTGAGGTTCTCATGGCATTTGTTCTCAGACTGCCTGTGGAATCCCTAGGGCAGCGACTGTGTTCTCCGTTGCTGTGTCCTTCACGGTGCCCAGCACAGAACCCTGGATGTCTAGGCTCCTTAGTGCAGTAATCTGCAAAATATGCCCAGCCTGGGGGGATGTAAGGAACTTTTGGAGGATGGGAAGAGAATATTAGAACTTCTATTTATGCCAAAGTAATAAAGAAATTAAGCTTTATTATTCTTTAATATATAGATCTACAGGAGTGTATTCATATAAAATATAAAAATATAAATAAATATATCAGGGTGAATGCTCAAAAGTTTTTAATTAGTGGGATTTGATAAAAATTGTTTGGGGACCATTGCTCTAGTGCTGAATTAATGGTTGTTGCCTGAAAAGTTAAGTAACTCTAAAAGACTTTGCTTTAAATAAGAAAATTCATTTGCTTAAGAAAAATCTGGGTCATTCATTTATTCTTGCCATCAAGCAAATACAAATATTAAACAGCACCTTCTATGTGCCAGGTAGTGTGCTAGACTCTGTGTGTTGTTCTGTTGTTCAAAGAAGATTCCACTATATTGATATGTGGAACGTCTTTGAGGAAGTTCGAACCCCAACATAATATAACAGCAGAGTGTGAGTGAAGAGCATGTGGTGAAATGGGCACTCTATTGCCTCCTGGACATGGGGGTGGGATTTGGGCACCAATTTTCTAGAGGACATTTCAACAAGCATGTCAAAGACCTTTAAAAAGTTCACACTTTTGACCCAGCAAGTGCATTTCCAAACATTTTCTGAAGTATAATTAAGGGCTTGTGCAGATATTTAGCTACAAGAATGATTAACACATCATTTCTAATACTGAAAAATCAGGCATAACCCAAATGCCCAACAACATGTGGGATTCCTTATTTGTGTTTATCCATTCAATGGAACACAACCCAACCATTAAAATTTGATATGTAGATGTATATTTACAGTGAAAGCTATTTACAATATTTAAAAATTAAAATGGCATCCACAATATCATATAATACAGAATAATTCCATTAATATATATCCATATAGGAAAAGATTCAGGTGGAGTGTGCTAACTTTTTTTAGTTTTAGTTTTTAAATGGAAATACTGTAAAATACAGTTTTGTCAGTTTTAGCTATGTAGAGATTTGTGTAACCCCCACAACAGTCAGAATTGATTGTTTTATCACCTCAGGAAAACCTTGTGCCATCCTTAAAATCACATCTTCCTTCTACTTCTAACCCCGAGCACCCATGAATTTGTTCTCTGTTGCTATAGTTTTGCCTTTTCCAGAATGTCATATAAATGGGATTATACAGTATGTAACTTTTAAAAACCAGCTTCTTTTACTCACCATAGCGCTTTTCAGACAAGAGCAGTAATAGTTCTTCTGCTGTTGTTGAGGAGTTTTCCACTTTATGGCTGTTCCACGGTTGTTGACTCATTCACCCCTTTCCACTTTGCAGGTACTGTGAACAGAGCTGCTGCAAACATTTGTGTACAGGTTTTTCTGCAAGCATATGTTTTGCTGGGTCATATGGTAATTGTATGCTTTACTTTATAAGAACCTACCAAACTGTTGTACAGAGCATTTTACCTTTTTACTTTCCCATGAGCAAAGCATGAGAGTACTAGTTGTTCTGTATTCTTGTCAGCACTTGCTATTGTCAGTTAAAAAAAAAAAACTATTTATTTTAGCCATTCCAGTAGGTATGTAGGGGTATCTCACCATGCTTTTCATTTTCCTTTCCTAATGGCTACTGATGTTGAGCATCTTATTATGTGCTTATTTGCCTCGGTATATCCTCTGTAATGGAGTGTCTATTCACATCTCTTAAACATTTTGAAAAATTGGATTATATATTTTCTTACCACTGAGTTTTGAGAGTTCTTCATGTATTCTAGATGCACGTCCTTCATTAGGTATGTAATTTGCAGCTATATTCTTCCAGTCTTTACCTTATCTTTTCAATCTCTTAACAGTATCTTTCATAGAGAAAAGATTTTTAATTGTGGTGAAGTTCAATCAATTTATCATTTTTTTCTTTTACGTATTGTGTTTCTAGTGTTATATCTAAGAAATCTTTGCCTACTCCTAGGTCATGAAGATTTCTTCTATAAGTTTTATAACTTTACATTTTATATCTTAATCTGTGATCCCTTTTGAATTCATTCTTTAATAAAGTGTGAGGTTTAAGTGGAGTGGTTCTTATATTTGCATATAGATAGCCAGTGGTTCCAACATGATTTTTTGAAAATAAATTTAGTTGCCTTTGTGTCTCTGTAAAAAAAGTCAATTGGCCATACATATGTGGATCTATTTCTGGACTCTCTATTCTGTTCCAGTAATAAATGTGTCTATCTGTTTGTCAATACCACATCGTCTGACCACATTATTAGTATGTTTTGAAATCAGATAGGGTGAATCCTTCAACTCTATTCCTCTTTTTCAAATTAGTTGTCAGTTATTCTAGTATTTTTACCATTCCATATAAACTTTGGAATTAGCTTCTTTATGTTTTTAAAAAAGCTTGCTGGAGATTTTTATTAGAATTTTGTTAATTCAATATGCCAATTTGTAAAGAATTGACATCTTAATTATACTGAGCTTTCCAACCCATAAATATGGTATGTCTCTCCACTTGCATTAAGACTTTAACAAAGTGTATGATGGTTTTCTTTTTGCTTATTTACTTACTTTGAAAGTCTCCTACTTTTAAAATTTATTGTTATCTTTAATTTAAAAATTGAAGGGCCTTTCAGTAGGGAATGGACAGGGCAGATCAGGAGAAAAGAACTGGGGATTAGAGAGGTCCATCATGATGATCTGAAATCAGCCCTCGCTGCTCGTGGCATGAGGAATTCCAGTGGGTAGATGTGGCATACGAGAGCAAGGGGAGGGCTGGCTGTTGGTCAGGATCAGGGAGGACCGAGGAAAGGTAAAAGTTCCAGCAGGAAATCTTCCAGTGACGAGACAATGCCATGTGTTGATTTAGGTGGGGACTGAGCATCGTAAGAAGTCAGGAGGCAGGGTCTAGCTCTTAAACAAGTCCTGAATTGGTTCTAGTAATGACATAGTATTGAGCCTGAAAGTGGAATTCAAGTGGCCTCAGCTGTGGGGAGGTGAAGATTGTTGGGGTAGGGAGCTTGGTGAAGCGTTGCTCATTTGTTCACTCATTTACCCGACAGGTACTACATGAAAGGCATTCTTACTGCTATTGCTACAGTCCATGGCGATGCTGTCTATTTGTGGAATGAGCAGACAGTATGCTTCCACACGCTTGAGCACGCCCACCATTCACACACGCACGTGCTCATGTGCTCATGCATGGGTGGTTGCACAGGAGGAATGGCAAGTGTTGGCCAAATGCCATCTGGGAAACCCACGGTGATCCTGAGCCTCGGGCACTGGCAGTCCCATGGATCAGTTCACAAGGTAGCCGCCCACATCAAAGAGCAGCAGGGTTGTTCCAGAATAGGGACAAAGGGTAGCTGTAACCCTGAGGCCTTGTGACACCAGAGAATAGGTCAGTGCATTTCCTCGGGATTGAAAAAAATTCTAGGTGGTGTTTGAATAGCTGGGTCTAAGGACACAATGAATTGGCCAAAGAGGGGAAGGGAACCTATTAAAAAATATTAAACAGGGCAGAGCCCGTGGCGTGCTCGGATCCTATATAGGGATGGCCGGTGTGCTCACTGGCTGAGCGCGGTGCGGCCGGTGTCAAAAAGGACAAAAAAAAAAAAAAAAAAAAAA